>NW_016690280.1:89733-154664 GCF_001604755.1 Lepidothrix coronata
GGGGGCGGCGGGACCGGCCCCGGGGGCACCGGCGGCGCGGGGAGGGGCGGCAGCGGCGGGGCCCGCGGTCCCCTTGCCGGGTCTGGCCGCGCCTGACACGTCCGCGCTGTGCCGGGCATCCCCCCCGCGCTGCGGGCGGGCGGTTGTGTAACTCACCGCGCTCCGCCGCCTTTGCGGGTTATATCCGAGTTGCAGGGCTCTGCCCGCCCGCTTTTATGGAATATTTAAACTTCTGCCGTGTGCACGGGTTTAACCGAGTTGCTATATTTAGGGCAGTGCCTTGTCAGTGTCGCTGTGCGGTGCCTCCCACACTGAGGCATTTCCAGCTTAAAACCAGCGATGGGTTGTAGCCGCACGATGCCTCCGGGAAAAATGGGGAAGGCTCCCGCTTATCCGCAGCTGGCGTTACCGAATGGCAGCTAATATACATCTGTTCTTTGGTACTTGCTCTTTGTGGAGAGAAATCGTACTAGTTTTCAAACGTCAGTGCACCAGGCCAGACCTCTATCTTGAAACTGTGATTTGGTGCTTTTCGTTTTTTTAACAAATACCTGCTGCAGGGTTTGTGACGTGCCATACATAATGATTACAACTAGTCTGTTTTTCACCAGCCTGTCACAGTGTGGAGCTCTGTTAGAAAGGGATGAGTAGCAGAACTTGACTTTTTCTACAAACACCGTAGTTTGTTTTGGCTTCTGAACATGTTTACTGACACTGCAGAAGCCATTGCATCCTTCTTTCCCTTTTTTCTTTATGCTATTCTTTTTCAAGATCAGAAAGACCTGCCTGATTCCCAGAGAATTTCATTCATACACTCTGCATACATTAGGCCCAATATTTCTTTACTGGTATTGAACTACATAATTCAGACAAATTTTGTTTTGTTTTTCCAAATCCGAAATCACAAAGAGATGAAAAAAAATCTATTGCTTTCTCCCTTTTCAATTACCTCAGATATTTTTTTGTTAACTGCTCTTTTCATGACCAGCTTACTTCAAGTCTTGCCAACCTGTACTGCGACTAAAAGTAGAGTGGTCACTGTTGGCACTGAGTTAATTAAGTTCAACTCTGAGTGCAAGAAAATTTAATTGACTTTATCTTTGTAACTTGCCTGGTGTTCTAACACAAATTTTGGTTCAATTAGATGCACTTTTCACTTCATCCACAAACAGCTTCCTTGTGTCTGGAATGCCCACTGACTTTTGGCAAAATTCAGTCATTTTCTTTCAGAAATGTTGGTTTTGCCTGGATATGTAATAATAACAGCATCAATCATAATTTCTCTAGGTCTCACACTAATTGTTCAAATACACATGCCTTCAATTGTCTTTATCCTGAACCTCCAACTACCTTATCCTGTTTTTTCCTCTGTTTCCCCTGGATACTGTTTTTAATATTCCAGGCTGTAAAACAAGTTATTAGATATCCCTTTAAAAAGTTTTATTATTCTCCAATTTTATCATTCTCTGCCCGAATAATTAGAAAAGAGGGGCTATTGCAGCTTTTTAAAGAAATGCTGTAGAATTGTTTCTATCCTCTCACCCTGCACTCCAGAACCAAGCCACCTGATTTTAAAAACTGTTATATTTTTATGCACTGTACTGCAGGATATTCTACAGATATATTAAACTTATTTATAATTAATTTTTCTTTCTTTGCAGTTGCATTCATTACAATAAAAGTCTGTCGCTTTTGGATGGGGCACAGAGGGAATGGGTATAAATGCACTCATAAATGAGGAAATACTTAAATCTCAGCAGCCTTTTCGGTCCTGTGAGGAGTGAAAACCAGGTTTTTTGAATGCATGGCTTTGCTGTAGTGACTGAGACAATGTTTGCTGCAGAATCCTTCCCCCCAGTGTGGTGTGTGGTTCTCTTTGCTCTGTGCACAGGCCCTCAAACCGTGCTGCTCCTGCCGGCTGTGGCAGAGCTGTCCATCACCCAGGAGAGGGAACTCTTCCCTGTGATTACTCTAGAGCAAGGTATGCTCTACAAAAATTAAATAGAGCAGGGATTGTGTAAGAATCGGGTTGCTTGCTTGGTTTTTTTCCTGATCTCAGACGTTATAGATGAGCGGCAAGATGACGTCATCGATTTTTCTCAGAAATCTAAGGCAGCTGAGGGCTTTCCCCTCAGGCTTTCCTGCTCTGATTTAAAGAAAACCCTTTAAAAATAGTTCATTTGGGACACATGGATTAACAGACTTCAAAAGCTAGTACAGTACTTGAAGTATCCAAGCATTTCCCTGGTGCTGAAGAGCACCTCTGCTCTGGTGAACCCTAATCCTCCAGTTGAGGTAATTTGGCTGCAGTTGCCAAGAGACAATGCTTCCCTTAGTTTGCTGTTAGCCCTGTGACAAATGGTATTAGGTCTCCTATGGTATCAGGATGAGTAAGACGATTCACCATATACTGGTGTCCTCTTTGTCCCTGCAGAATTAACATATGAGAAATATCGGTAAGGTAAAGGTAAGAAGGTAGTGGAAGAAAAGCAAAGCAGGTAACAATTATGAGCATTCAACAAGTGTTACCAATGAACAAAGACAACAGATGCCTCTGCCAGCGCTAGGATCTCACTGCTGCTGTTACACAAGCAATCATTTTCCTCCTTTGGTCATTCACTTTCTTCTTCAGAACAAAAATCACTGATGCCATCTACCGTATGTGTGTGTATCTCTAGACATGAAGGATTATTTAAGATGCCAGGCAGACTCAGTGTACTGAAGCTAAGGAAGTCTTCTGACATTAGGTTAACATTTCATTTGGGGTAAGATTAAAAAAAAAATACAAATTATAAGCAGAAAGCACTTCATCATTCACAACTACTGCCCAGCTGAAACTGTAGCCCCTGATGCGGGCCTTGTATTCTGTAGGGGAAGTTGGGCTGGTGGTAGTGACAGAAAGAAAAATGTTGTGAAAGAGCAATTTAATTGTGTGTTCCTAGCCCAGCACAAGGAACACACACTGCAAGTGAAGTGTTACATAACACAGCCTTGGGAAAAAGCACAACAACCCTGAGTGCAAATAAAGCAACACTGGGACCAGTGACTACTAAACCAACACAATGAATGCTCGTAACAAATCTGGTTTAACACACTCTGGTCAGAGCTGTCATTATCTCACCCCTCGGTGCTCCACAATAGGGCACCAAAAAGGACTGCTGTCGTTTAAACTCAGCCAGCAACTAGGCACCACGCAGCCTCTACCTCACACAGTCCCCATCCCACGATGGGATGAGAAGGACAATCAGGAAGAAAGTGAAAACTCCTGGGCTCAGATAAGGAAAGTTTAATAACTGAAACAAAGTAAAATATAATACTGCTACTAATAATGATAATAACAATAACAATAATAGTAACGAAAAAGAGAGAGAGAAATAAAACTCAAGATGCACAGCACAATTGCTCACCACCTGCAGCCCAGCAGCAATGGCCAGTTTCTGACCAACTGCCCCCAGCTGACATTTTCTGGTATGGAATATCCCTGTGGCCAGTTTGGATCAGCTGTCCTGGCCATGTTCCCCACCAGCTTGTTGTGCACCTGCTCACTGGCAGAGCACAGGAAACTGCAAAGTCCTTGACTTAGGCTACTGAGCAACAACCAAAACATCAGTGTTCATCAACATCAGTTATCAACGTTATTCTCACACTAAATCCAAAACACAGCACTGCTCCAGCTACTAAGAAGAAAATTATCCCAGCTGGAACCAGGCCAGGCACGAAGATCTTCTTTTCTCTCAAGATGTTGTAAGTTACTGAAAATAAATAAGCAAGGTGCTTCACCTTGGACAGAGTATATATTGATACCTCCAGTATCAACAGAGGCTGGGGATGAACAGGTAAGAGAGCAGCCCTGCTGAGAAGGACTCGTGGGGGCTGGTGGATGAGAGTGGTCTAGTGGAAGGTGTCCCTGCCCATGGCAGGGGAGTTGGAACTAAATGATCTCTAAGGTCCCCTCCAACCCAAACCATTCTGGGATTCTATGACTCGGTACTCCAGCTGGCAAACTTAGTGATGTGACAATGCCATTTTAAATGACATTTCCTACTTTCTGTAACACAAACAGTGCCACGGGTTGTTTATTTACAATATTTCACACGACCACAGAGGCAAACCACCCTGACAACAAAAGATTTGGGAGTTAGACAGCAAAACACTAGGAAATTCATCACAGAAATACCTATGAGCTCTTAACTACAATGCCTTTCTGCTTAACCTGAAATATCTATGCAGAATACTCTTCCTCTTGCTATGATAGTTCACTAAGGAACAAAAACAAACCACTGCTGCATACTCAGGACATTATAGCAAGGACGGAGGCTTATTGTTCTGAAGATTTGTCTTGCAATTTTCAAACCCCATGAGTTTGGGGTTTTTTCCACCGTCTCACTGCAGTGCTTGATAGAAAGTATCATGAAAAAAAAAAGGTGTTATTACAGCCATATATCTCATGTTCTCTCCAGCCTGTAACAAGAATTCAGAAGATAGGAGTTTCTTCTTGAATGACATTGGCTGATAATCCAGTCAGAGTACTGAAGGGAGATTCTATTCTAATTGGCTTCCAGCTCACAACAGCAATGCCCCAGCCACAGCACCCTCCCTCTTTTACATCAGTCAGCTTCCTATCCCATGCTAGCACATGCTCAAGTGTTGTAGGCGTAATCATGCACACACACACATACACCACAGTACATCACTATATATATGTGTATATATATATATAATTGACTAACCATAACCCAAGCACATGAGCAATTCAAAGGCAGATCTTTAACCCACTCAGGCTGTGGCAGCAAAGGGCAGCAGCTCCATGCAGTGGCTGCAACAGTCATGGTCACTTTGCAAATAAACTATGTGTTCCATTAGAATGTGAAATTTGGAAGAAAATACCCCCCCCCCTTGCATTCCAGTTAGTCCTCAGAGGTCAGAGGGGCTGGGCACAGCCAGGCTTAACTTCTGATTATAACCAACTTGTCACTATAAATTTCTGAGTAGGAGCAACAGGTCACAGGTCAAATGTTGAAGACATTTCTAGTTATACTGCCTTTTTTCATGGATGTTACCAGTGTTCATCCCGTGTTTGATGGATGGGTACATGGCGTAAATAAGGTGGTGAGTTTCCTCAAATTTCTATCCTACAGCAAATAAAAATACAGTGCTTGATACTGCTATGAATCAGAGAGGATTTAAAACCACACATAATTGCCAAATATCTTTCTTCCTCTCACTTGTCTTACATGTTTTTAATGCGAGTACATCACTTATCACTATGTCTGGCAGTGAGCTTCTGAGTAAGAACAATTTGGCTTTTCTATATTGTATTCTATATTGGATTTTCAATTGGCAGATACAACATATCTTTTTTTTTTTTTTTCTTCCAGTTTTCTTTCACCAGTGCTAATAAACACATTGCTGCAGTCACCTGGCTGAACAGCTATGTTTAAACCACCTACAGCCCTGCACTGGAATAGGTACTCTGCTCTTACCGTGTCCTTGGTTATAAATCTGTCCTGACAGAGGCCTTGCTGTCATCCTCAGTGACTGTCAAAACCTCAGTGGGCTGCAGCCTTTTTCGTTCCCTAGTTTTAATATATTTTATTCCTAATTGTAGATTAAAATTATGCAAACCACTTGCATTTCTTGTACACAGTTTTACTAGGTACGGGGATAATATTTTTTGTCTCTACCTGTTCCTCAAATGTCCATCTGCCTCTTTTTCTTTAAAAATATGGAATACAGATCACGGGAGGCAGGGGGAGAACCCTCCTTAGCAAGCAAGCCTTAGGGAAACTAGCTTGCAATTGCTGTGAGTGTCAGTGCTGCTGCTGGCTCAGTATCCATGGAAACCTGATTTCCCATTTTGCTGCAGGAATTAATTGAGGATCCCAACCCACTTGCTCAGGGAATCACTATGATATTAACTCACATCAAGCTATCAGGCTCACTTTATTATCTCAGATACTCTTTTCATTACTCTTTATCAGAACAAAAGGTTCAATTAGCTTTCGCCAACTTAACAAAAAAAGGCCATCTAAATTTTTACCTCCTCAAAACCAGGGCACAGCACACAGAGGCTAAATCTTGGAGATTTACATCTTTCAGAAGGAACTTGGCCAAAATGTCAACAACAGGAGAAGGTGCTCTATGCAAATCTTTCCAACATCCTATACACTGTTTTTCACCTATGCTGTATCATCTTGGTGGAAAAAGTCACTGTCCACCCTTCAGTATCAGAGCATAACTTTGTCTTCCACAGTTCGTTCTTGCCTAAGATATAACGTGCAAAGCTTCAAAGAGAATAACCCAAAAGGGACTTTTGCTAAGGAATATTGTTTCCAGACTTCTCTTTGAAGGCTTTTCATTAATTACAAACATAAGCATGTCAAGTTCCCTCAAGGTCTGCTTCTGGATCATACATCTCTGGTTATCTACCTTTGAACTTTCTTTCCTCTTGCTTTTATTTCCTGTTGAATTCCCTAGCTGCTGACCCCATTCCCTTTATTTCTCCCTGATCTCCAAATCATCTTCTCTGCTGTACGTCTTTTCTGCTTGGACATTGATTTTCTCCATTTTCGTCTTTCCGATACTTTGTTTTTAGCAGCTGGTCCTTTTGTAACCATGACAACTACATCATATCAGCAAAGGATCTCACTATTATCTGAGGAACCGGATCTCATTAAATGCCAGGGATGTTTGTTTGAGCTGACGTTTAGTGTCCTGTACCCAGGGGAGGAGCTTTGTTTGGAGTTTTCTATATTTTATCTGTGAGCCAGGAAAAGCCAATTTCTGATGTTAGCTGGTATTCTTCAGACAATTGTCCTCCTCCATCTTTCATCTGCACTATCCAGACATAGTCCTTCCCACAAATGTAGACTGCTGAAGAATATTATCACAGGAAAGATGGCAGGGATGTTATAGACCCATCATACAGTCCCTGGGCTGGATCTGTTACATCTCAAACACTGACAGTTTATAAGAAACTGATTGCTCTCAAACTGAAATTTCAGGTGCTGCAAAAGCTGCATATACTTGCTACAGAATGGTTTTGTATTTATGGACAAAGCTAAACACCACTGTTTTCTCTAAATAGTAAATGCAGGCAAGGAAAAAGTGAAAATAACCTTTTGAACTGGCTTGGTAGTAACTCAAGACAAGTCAGACAAACAGTGAGGAGGATGAAGGAATACCATAGACCAGCAAAAGACTACTGGAGTACAAGGACACAAGTATTCTTACAGGACATAATTTTCCCTTCTAGCTGGATTTACAAGTTACATGTTAATGTTATATTGTTACCACCAAGACCGAGGACTCTGGTTAATCACTCCTCAGTCTCAGGCTGCAATTTCCCAGCATCAGACTCTTCAGGCATCTGGAGATTCAAATGCTGTGAGAAATGAGTTAGCCACATGTAGACTTCCAGAGAGAAGTCCAAGGAGAAGAGAAATTAGCAGGCAAGAACCTACATTACACCCATAGCAAAGCTAGACTGTGTCTGTGTTTCTCTTCACCCACTGTAAAAACACCAACTCACTTGTACCTCCTGCCTCTTTCTCCTCACATCAGTAAGGACCATCAGGAGCTGTGAATCTCAAGTACTGGGATAAAGTAACACCTCAGTGAAAGCACCTGCCTTATGTTCAGCTGCAGTGAGAATACCAGTTGTTTCACTCTAAGAAATTGCTGACAGAAACCGTAACAAAAAAAATGCAAATTCATCATACATCCTCTTCTGTCTGCCTTCACTCCGTTCAGGCTACTTAGACTTCAAAAAGAACCTTAGAAAAAGACAAAGCTAGCAAATACAATTTGATGGGAGCTTAGGATGAAAGGGTGAAAACAATGAAACAGTGAGGCAGCAAGTGTTGAACAAACAAGCAAAAGTACTTTTCTCTACTAATACCTGGTGGAACCCAATGCTGAGTGACGCTGTATAGGCCAGGAGCATGAACAGCTACAAAATGGGCTACATAAACACATCGACCAGTGGCTGTTAAGCATAATGTTGAGAAGCAGCCTCAGGTTCAGGAATCACCTAATATTGGACAGTGGGAGCGGGAGAAAGAAAAATCACACTGTGCTTGGTTTGTTTGTTATGTATTATCACCACTCCCTACTGGAAACTCACAGCCCAGAATTAGATGGGTTAAGAAGACTTGATCTGTCAGTTTTTACAAAGGCAAAGCTCAATAAAGTATGGAAAAATTCTCAAAAAGATCAAAAATCTTGGTTTTTACAAAAGGAACAATTAAGATGCAACATGATTGTTTAAAAAAAAAAAACAACACCAAAAAAACCCATAAAAAACCCAAACAAAACCCAACCAACCAACCAAAAACAAAAACCCCAAAACAAACAAACAAACAAAAAAACCCAAAACCCAAACCAAAGCAGAGGGCTCAACATATAATCTCTCAGAATATATGAGAAAGAACACCATGAAACAAAAAGGAAGTATGTTTTTTGCACCCTACCTAACCCATGGAGCTCTCATGAAATACCACAGAGACATACAGCCAGCAGATGCAGCAAACACTGAGCACTCCATCCGGTTAGCAACATGTTTCAACCTGGATTTAATTTAAAGAGACTATTCTCTCCCATCACTGCTCCTTCACAGCATAATCTAAATTCAATAATTGTAACTACTAAGCAGAAGCACCATCAACCAGGTCAGGACAGTTAAAATTCCTTACAGTCACCTACCTGTGAATAACTTGGTACCATCAGAGACACAAACCTGGGTTGGCCAGACCACATAACTGAGGTAATTCAGCAGTTGTATCCCGAGTTTTTTTGGGAAGGGTTTAAAGTTTGCGGTAGGAACGACAGGAAATGGAAATTCTGTACATTTCAGATCAAAGGGCCGTTTAATAAATCATTTTTATATGAGGGCCTTAAGAAGCAAAAAAACCACAACCCTGCTCCCTTATGAAAGAAATTTCAAGCCAATACCTTAAAATCTGAAATGTTAATAAGAAACTCTTATTGCTACTACATACCACACACAGCATTCTGTTTGGCTTGTTTCCCACAAGCAATTGCAGTGCTTGTACATAAATCAGGCAAACCCTCCTCTTTTCTATGTTCATCTGCTTTTCTTTGCTGTCCTTAAGAAAATAAAATTCAGTGTTTCTCAAAACCAGTTCCAATTTAGGTGCTATTCAGATGCTGTGTTTACCAGGACTTATCCAGTGGGTTGGATAATGTTAGCAGTGAAGTTCCTGCTGGCCTTTACAAACAGTCCTCGTGCTTCAACTTGCCTCCCCCCGTTTTGCCTCTTTAGGCTTTCAGTTTTGCTTCCCTACAACAGCTTCTAACACTGGCTAGATAACCTGGTCAAGAGGTTGCTTTTTTGCTTGGGAATGTTTTGGTGTAGGAAGGTGTGATGAAGCTTCTATCAAAGCTATTTAAGATTTCCTCCATATCACCAGACTGCTCCCTGCCCCCCACCTCAGCTTGTTTATCTCTATATTTGCAGTGTTGTGGGTGGAAATGCCATTTGCTATACCAAAGGGAGCAATATCTGAAAAGGGACAGGAGAACTAATGATTCCTCAGCCACTAATCTAGAAGCTAAAACCTAAGTCTCAGTGTTATTAATTCTCTTTTTTTCCCCCTCTCACTTTAGCAAATGAAATGTTATTTTCGCAGGCATTTATTAGTCTCATGTTAATCCTCCTTTTCTGCAGAATTAAACATCTAGTCTTTTCAGTATTTTGCAGGGTTTCAAAAAGAATCTTTGAGAGCTACAGTGGAGAAAGCACCCAAGGTAATCCAGAATCGCCCAAGAACAGCAAGAAGAGTGCTACCGATTTTATTCAGTTTATAAACATGTTCTCTCCACTACACAATTCCACAAAAGTCACTGAAGTGAGAAAAACATATTTTTCCAGCCTATGGAGCATAATATTTCTGTTTCTGCCCTTTTTTTCTTTTTTTCAGGTTCCTGAAGGACAACACAGTCAGAGTTTAATGCATTGGAGACAGGGAAGGAGAGGAGAATGTTTTCGTGGAGAATTATTTTTGGGGAATGGAAGCTTTCACTAACACAGGGAATGGTGTAGCCCTTTAGAGAAGCAAGTCCAGAACAGGTCAACTCTGGCTTCTTATAACAGTTTTATTAGGGATAATACCAATAATACAATTAACAAAAACAATGCCCCAGAATTGCAGGCAATGGAAAAGTTTTCCTGTCTCTTAGGAAGATTTTAAAATACTTTTAGCAGTGTTTTAATGTATTTAATTATATATGTGATCATATATTTAATTATGTTTGACATTTAACTGACATTTATTTTTCATTTTTTCTTGCACATCTTTAAAATATATCTGTCTTTGCATATTTGCACTTGGCAATGTAAACACTTGGTCAGTTAGCTCTGCCCCCCTTCTCAGATCCAAATATCAGGTAATAACTCCTTTCAAGTACAACTGCTTTGAGTTAGATTTGAACCTGCAGCCCTCCTCAATGTTATTGCTGGTTTCCAGAGGCAATCACTGTCTCTGATTCTAGCATATTCTAAATTCTTCAGATATTTTACTTTATAAAATATTAACTTACTAAATAATCCCAAAAGCTGTTTCTTGCTAATCAGGGATGTTTCACTTTTCATTCAGTAGGGCTGAATGAAGTTAATTCCAAGGGATTAACATATAAACTTTCTTGTCTCTTCAGAGAGCAACATTTTTCTCTGATCTCCTGCCCCACCTCTCAGTAGGTTATTATTCCTGAACACGTATTATTTACCTTTCTCTCAAGGTTGATCTGTGATAAAAATTCCAAAATAAAGCACAACTCTTGCTTCAAAGAAAATCTGAAGGCAACAGTTACTGGAGTATTCAAAGATGCTTAAGTATTTATTCAGTTAAAAATCACCATCTTCCGAGAGGAAAAGTCCCACAGGAGTCAGAATAGTGGTAGACTTACACATTTTTCTTTGTCTGGCTTGTAAAAGGTGAGGAAAGAAGTGTGATTGTAATAACACACAGTACCAACACATCACTAGAGGCAAGGTTCTGCTTCTACTTCATGATGGAAACAGCCCAAGTCTGGACTGTATCCTTATCCTGATTTTGGGTTGGCTTAAACTGTTCTTTTACTGAATGCTGTGAGCTTTTATTGCAAGCTGAGCAAGAACTCTAAAATGAACCTGACTGAAAACTCATTGCTGCTTCCTCATTAACATGCCAGAAGGACTGTGACATTTCTATGCAATGTCTGTGCTCTTGGGACTGATGATTCAGTGTAGAGCTGTGTGGAATTTCTACAAAACTTCAAGCCTCCTCACTTTTCAAATGGCTTCATTTTACCAGTTTGTCAAGCAAAACTAAAAATAATTGTTTTGTGTGCAATTACAAGGGAAAAGATGGAAATTTCACTGCACTATTTATTAGGCAACTCATTAGAAAGCAGAAGCTGCATTTTCAAGAGCAGTATGAAATATATCTCCTATGTTCAATTCTTTGGTTTCTTCCTGCAGTTAGAAAAAGAAATCATGCCAAAATTTTAAGGTGCATAGTGAATAACACTCAAGCTAAAAGAGCATGCAATTAAGATTTCTGTAGGTCAATTTGATGATATTTGTTCCTTGCTTGTCATAGTTTCATGAAACAGATAAGGAAAAAGCTACCAGGGATAGCAACTGGCAAAACAGACATGTTAAAGAACTGGATGTCTCAAAACAAGTATA
Organism: Lepidothrix coronata; assembly: GCF_001604755.1. Lineage (NCBI taxonomy): Eukaryota > Metazoa > Chordata > Aves > Passeriformes > Pipridae > Lepidothrix > Lepidothrix coronata. The sequence continues at coordinate 101,423 of NW_016690280.1, forward strand.
AAACTACAGACTAATTTTGGTTTTCACAATATTGCAGTTTAGAGACTTGCCTCACTACAAATTAAATGCAAAAGACTCATTTAAAGAAAATGAATGTGTCATCATAGGTCTTAAAATCCAGCAATGTCCCCACAGGTCTGCAGCCAAGAAGACACCAATCTGTGTCCTGTCTGCAAGTGGTTCTGCCAAGAGTCATCCTCTGGTTCACAGTAAAACACAACAGGGACAAAGACAAAAGAAATCATGAGATCCCCTGGCAAGGAGCAGTCAAGGACCTTACAAACATTCTTCCCACATGAGCTGTTTCTTTGTGAACACACAAACATATCCTCTGCATTCAACACAGGCAAGTAGGAACAAACTGACGGAATTTGCTGTGTGACAGAGGCCAGTTGTGCCCTCACAGACACGAAGGAAGACACGGTACGGGCTTGGAAACTTCAGTCACAACAAGCACCCACTCCATGAAAGAAAATGACTTCTGGGAATGCTGGGCTATGTGCATTGTATGCATATTGTATGGCATAAAATTATGTACTTTAAGCTCCCTCACAGGCCATTTCAGAAGGAAAGGAACAGAGCAATTTTATTCAGAACTTTTACCACATTTAATTATCAATCCAAATTTTTAATTTTCCAAGAGAGCAATTATGTTGAGAAAGACCTACAAAGTTAACAGGAGTGTTGTTTTAAAGGAACTGAGTAGAATACTTTATAACCTGATATACTTCAGAATCATTAGTGAAGCATGTATTAAATCCACATACAATGCAAGTTAAGATGCATTGGAAAAGCTGCTGAACACAGAAATGAAAGCCAAAGGAATCTACAGTATCCAACAGCTAAATTCCCTCTGATTTCAGGGGCACAGATGACAAAGAGAAAATCATGGCAATAAATTAATTAAAAAAAGAAAGGAAAAGAGAAAAGCATCTTGAAGGACAGCCTTCCAAGAAATCATGTCTTTAATCACCTGGAAAGAACTCTAGAAAACAAGATGTACTGAGCAGTAAGAAATCACTGGATCAGTATTAAATATATATTATGGCAGCAAGAAAAGACTGCTGTATGTAATTTCCATCTGCATAGCCTCACATGCAGGGAGGGTATTCTACTTTTAAGTAGTCTACATTCATTACTGAACACTTCTGCACAAAAAAAGAATTCAAAAGGCAAAATGCACAAGATTCAAATCAGAGTATAATTTATACGACAACATTTGAAGGTTTAGGTGTGTAAAGTTTAGTAAAATATCATCATCTACGTCCACAAATCCACCTAATGTGCAGAGTTAGGATGAATTCTCCATAGGAATGATAATGTCAAATCAGGATTAAATTAATAACAATGTATTCAATTACTTCTTTCTTCTTCTATTTTAAGCAATTCTAAGCAGGCCAGAATTTTCCAGACTTCATAGTTTCAACTGTTTAACATCTTTGTTCGAGTCACTTCTTCAGGGCAGGTGTTTCCTTCCATCCCAGGCGTGCACACCTGTGTGCAGTGACTTCACCCACCTGACAGACCTTGTCCTTGGTCACTGCTGTGTCGTACCTGCTGCTGATTGATTCTCCTCCTGCTTCTGCCTTTTGCTTCCTTGTTCCATGGAAACCTACTGTAAATCCTGGCATGTGACTTAGGTCGCTCTCTGAAAAGGACCCAAATTACTTTGGTGGGACTGTTCCTCCTCTTTCACTGCTGTAACAGGTAATTAATGCATTATGTAAAAATCAATTAAGGTCCTGGCTGCTTTTTCTGCAGGCTGAGTGTGGCAGCATTTGCAGCGTCTTTCACTGCACCGATGGCAGAAGCTCCATAGCAACAGCATGTTTGCATTCCTACAGGAACCACATTGCTCCTGCACTATCAGGAAAACCCTTCTGACATGTGCAGTCACAGTTATTTAGTTTGTGTGCTGAAGAATTTATTCTGATTAATAAAGACTTAACTAAAATATTTGTTTATTTGTCCATAGTTAGCAGAGGGTTTCACTGTTCCAACTTCCATGTAGAGTGACAGTATTGCTTTGGTGCTGAAGAAGTGGAAGTTTTGTCTTCCCTCACCTGTAATTCAGTGATACTCAAACATGTGTAAAAGCTGTTTGGAGGGTTTAAACAGACATTCCCTGAAATAATCCTTCACTTCTCTTGTAGAACCTCTGATCCTTTTCTTTAAGTGTACCCATTGCAAAAGGTCTTCACCCATTCAACACCATCCAAGAAAAGCTTTTCTTAAAGTACACACAAGCAAACCAGAACAGATTAGATTAGAAGTAGCCAAATGGTTGGGCACAATTATATGAAATACAACAATACAAATTTTTAAGTCAAAAACCAGAATACCACACATACACCACTGTACCCCAGATACTACCACTTGTACCCAGTAGACTAAGAGGCTCTAAAATTAAAGTGTTTTACTGGTAATCACAGAATATTCAAGATATTCATTGCTCTGTGCTCTTGTTTTCATTTTGATCCCTGTCCTCTGTAGCCAGATGACACTTATGATTTAGAAACTATTCTTATGGTAAGGAAGAACACAAATCATACCCCCCCCAATTGGTAAAAAAAAAGCACACCAGGTCAGGACAGGCACTTGTACTCTCATTCCATGGGAAATGAGGCTGATGAGAATTGAACAGATCTCCCACTGGATGCAAAGAACGGTTCCAAAGCCTCAGGGTTATCCACATTATTAAGTAACAACAGCTCTAGTGAGGCAACATCATCAATCAGCATGAATATTCCTCACCAGCTAAATCTCTGGGATTGAAAAGGATTATCTCCATCGCTGTGCCAACAGACTAAGCAGTTTGCCAGTCATCTCTAACCTATTACTTAACAACTCACAAATTCAGTGGTCATTTCCACTGCAGCCTGCTGGCCCAGGAGGGGAAGAGGCTCAGCTTCAGGAGCTGCCAATGGTTCTAATAAACAGGAAAACTCCAAGTCCAAATCCAGTGCAGCTCATTAATTGCTCCTGTAATCCTTCACCATGCTCTAACTTTGCACATACAAATGCTTTCCACCCTCTGTCCTCCCCAGAAGTTATCTGCAGTTACAATTCAGGTCTCCTCGATGCTTAACAGTAACAATATTTAACTCTGCAGGAGCAAAAAGGCCACCTAAAAAGTACACTCGTGATATGAATCCAAGTCCTCAGTCAACAGCTGGCAAGTGCACCCAACCTAATTGAGAAGCAACATTTAAGTGAAGAAACAAAACCAGGACACACCAGATTCTCCCAACTTGCCTTATTTTTACACAGCAGAAATAGCAGGACTCTGTATTAATTTTCATATCTTTATTCATTCAACAATGGAGAGGGGGAAAGGCAGAAGACTAAACACATAAGACATGAAGGTAAACTGAAACAATTTAGAAGCACAGTTTGAGAAGATAACAAAACAGCAGTTTTTAAAAGAAAAATATTCACAGGCATCAGTAGTAAGAAACGGGCATGAGGTGGGAGAAAACTACGTAAACTCAATTGCAAAGAACAAAAAACCATACCTGCAACTCATAAACCTGTAGACCTATTCTAATGACACATGGAGATCTCAATTCAAATTATCCAAGACGTTTATCTGTCAAAATAAACTGGAAATAAAAAGTGAATAAATAACCTCCAGAACCTCTCTCCCCCACCCACATCAATGACTAGACCTTATCACAGCAACGTTTTGTTTAGAGGTGCCACCATATACTTGTGTTCAGCTATGCTTGGAGCACCACTTACCAGAAAGACCCACATGAAACAATAGCAAGAAGTAATATTCAAAATTTAGTCCTTAGATGATGCCTTTTTTGTCTTGTCAGCAATCTTCAGCAAGCTGATACAGCCCGAATAGACACAGTGTAATAAGCTTTTCCAAATACTCTTTAACCCCAACAGAAGGGCTGTATTTACAGGTTTATGACCCTTATGCCTCAGAAGGGAACTTGGCCAGAAAAGCTGCTTCCAGCAGAAATGTCAAAATAATCGAGAAGGGAAATAAGGATTAGCTGCCACCTTGTGGAATGAAAGCACATCTGCACTGATAAAACCTTGTGTATCACACGCTGGGTAGAAATGGAAGATAAACAACAGGTCCTTCAAAACAGGAGAAAATAAACGAGGGTAAAAGAGCAAGATATCAAAGAGAGAAATACATGAGTTTCTTTAATGTTCTTCACAAAAGAGAATGTAAAAAGATACCTAGGAAGAGTCTGGGTGTCAAAGCAAGCACAACATGAGATTTAGGTTTTCTACATTTAAGTCATAGCAGCAAGTGACCAAACTTTTAAGGAATCTACAAAAAAAACAGTGATAGAACTTAAATGACTCCCTCTCCCAGGAAAACTCCCCTAACCCAGGCATTTAGCACCACCATGGCTCAGTGCAGGGGTAAGGAGGTGACAGTGCCTGAGGAGGTGGGTTTGCAGCGTGTGTTTAATTCCAGGCTGCCCACTGGCCATCAAATGGATGAGCGGTACCAGAGACAGGAGCCTGGACTGGCTGAACAACCCACTCTGGGCTGGCCTCTTCTCTGCTTTCCCTTTTCAGGGTTAATAGACTTTGAGTGCTACAATGGCTCCATGCACCAGGTGTTCCTGTGGTAAATACAGAATGGGCACAACAGCTGGCTTTTACAAAAGTGAAGCTATTAAATGCAGTTTAGATTCTATTTAATTCGATATAGTCATTGCTCCAACATAAGCAAGTGATAGCAGCAATGTTGTAATTTCTATTCAGTTCCTAGATTCCCCAATGGAGACTTGGAAAAAGAGAAAGCTTGGAAAATTCTGTGGTTTGGCTTTGGCTAAACTTATATCCGCACATTTCCTTATCAAACAGACATTGTGTGTTGGTAGTAGAGAGCCTTTACATTAGAGCTCTGTGCTGGCAGAGACAGCCACTCACTAAATACAAGGCTTAGTCATGAGAGCTCATTCCTATCTCCCTCAATAATTAATTTCTTATAATTTTTTTAATAATTTCTAAGTGTTTCGTATAATGCAATACACGCTTTTGAAATGGGGCATGTCAGGGCAATTCCTCAACTTGTAGCTGAAATTTAGCACCTGCCTGAAAGCACAGTGTTGGTTTATCTAACTCCAATTATATGATGGAAAAATAGAAAAATATTGATTTCGTACTCGCTCCCTCTGAAGTCTGACACTGAAGAATCCCCAGCCCTATTCCAAATTCTATTTCTCTTTCCTGCAGTAACCTCCTGATACATCCTGGATCCTTCTTCAGTCTGCAAGTCTCCATCTATGATGTTGCAAACACAAGATCTCCTCTTTCTCAGCACTGGGAAGAATCTCACACTGTCTCATTATGTTCCACATATTTTGAGAGCAAACTTAAGGTAACCCATACACCTCCTGCTGCTTCCTGCACAAACTTCTGGCTCATCAGCCACTCCTCCCAGTTTTGCATCACCTGGGGGCACACTCTGCCCCATCCTCCAGGTCATAAATGAAGCAAACAGGCCTGGGATGTGCTGCTGGTCCCCAGTCAGACTTCCAGGGACTGATCTGCCCCCCTGGGCCTGCCCATTCAGCCAAGTTTTTTTCTCCAGCACACTGTCTGCTCATTCAGCCCATACTTCATCAACTTTTCTATGTAAGATAATGTCAAAATGCCTTGGACCCACATGATCTTGTACAGTTAACAAATAAAAAAAGTCAGGTTCTCTTCCTGAAATGCTTGCATGGTTAATTAGGTTGTCAACTGCAAAACAAAAAAAACCCCACAAAACAAACAAAAAAAACCCAACAAAAACACACAATCCCCAAAACAAACAAACCATAAAACCCCCAGACAAAACAAACAAACAACCCCCCAAAAAGAAACCAAACAAACCCCCATCAACCAAAAACCCCAACAAACCTGTCTGTTTTTCAGAATGCTAACACACCGTTGTCATGGCCACAAATTGCCATAGTGACATTAGATGCATCTGTATTTCTAGCTTAAAATTGCTTCTATTTTCACAGAAAATAAATCCAACTGAAAGAAACTACTCGTCCATCTTTAGCAGGAAATACTACTAAAATTCAGAGTATAAATTAGGGCAACACACAGCAACTGGTTAATTGCAAAAGGGGGGGGAATAAATCACAAACATTGCCATTTACAGAGCTGCTTCCTGCAGCTAGAAAATGGTTTGAACGTACAACAAAAGAATTTGAGGACAGTTATTCTGTAACACTATTGTCTCAGAAAGACTCACTGGATAAGGGCTCAATTAGAAAGCCCAGAGAGCTTAAATAGCCTTTTTAGTCAGAGGTTAACTGCAGTATCATCTCTTTCAGAGCCCCGGTTTGTTTTCCCCCCAACCCCAAGGAGGACCTTCCCTCTCAGACACGGGAAATATTGCTGTTCGACCTGTCATAACTGAACTGTTATCAGATAAGTCTCTGCTCTCCCATTTTCAGTGATTTTATGCTATGCTTATACCCTCTAGTGGACAAAAAGAAACTCACAACCCTCCTTGTGCCTCTGGATCAGCACTGTGCTAACAGGAGCTCCGACATGAAAACGCTGAGTCAAAACAACCCTCTAATTTCTGCACTTCCAGGAACATCCTTGAGTCATCTTTACCTGGCTACATCTGCCCCGGCCCCTCCACTGTCTTACCAGGCTGTCATTCAGCCAACACTGGCCCATACGTAGCTCCCCATACCTGAATTTAGACGTGAATTCAACGTCAAAATAAAAAATTCATTTATCTCTACATGACATTCACAACGTTTGAGAAATGATCTAACAGGGGAGTCGAAGGTGATTAGTCCCTCAACTCAGTGCTTTCCCAGATGAGGCAGCAGCACGAACACAGGAGGTTTGTATTCGATATCAGCTCTGACGATCGGGATAATGTCTCTACATTTTTTAGTCACCAAAAATTTTCAACTTCCTTTCTGTTTGGTAAGTTACTAAGCATTACTTGTGATAAAAACGTGTGATACAAAATTTTATATGCTTGCCATGCAGACCGACGTTCCTCCCAAACCTGCTGCAAAGAACACGACTGAATTCCCTATCTGTGTAAGTCACTAAAAAATTTATGGCAGCAGTGGAAATGCAAAGATAGGTACAGTTATATATCACAGAAGACTTCAGCTTTTGCTCCTTTGGTGTTCACTGATTTCTGCAGCATTCCCACAAATGTTACTTCTAACATTATTTGTCTAAATACGCAGCCAGAATGCTCTTGTCCAAAGGGTCTGCACTGAGCACATTTCAGCCAGAATCCACTGCAAGAAAAGGGAACTACATCAAACTCTGCTACTGGCAATCATTGTGATTCCACCTGGGAATCCAGCTCTAGGCCTTCTTGTACATGTATGAATCTAGGTCACAGGATTAAATAATGGAAAAAGGCTAAATTTCAGCTCTAATACAGTATATTCCATGTCTCCACAGTCAGCAAAGTGGAAGCAGTCCTTTGCTTAATAAGTAAACTAAAAAAATACAACGGGTTCACAGAATAGTTGGAGCTCAGAAACAGAGCAAGAAAGTAACAGTTTTCTTGCAAGGGGTTTAGGCAAAGAATTTAGGCATACAAACAGCAGTGACCTAAATTTACCTGCAAAGTTGCAGAAAAAACCCTCACTGTTTCTTTTCACTTCATATTATTTTCGTTCCAGTTGTCATCATAAATAGAGCACTAGAAATTCATGCACTGAATTTTGGGGTTCTACATACAGCTGTGTGTATGAGCATAGCAAAGTCCAGCATTTGGTTCACCCAAAAATGTAGGCTTTGGCAGGGGAAGGGTATAATTTCCCAGATGAATGTATCCTCTGGAGCTCCCTGCTGGTGCTTCTCCAGCATAACACATCTATTACAAAGTGATGAGAGATACTTGATACTCATCCGGTCCTCCCTGCAGATCAGCTGCCTGCTGAGGTAAAAGTCAAGCTTTATTGTTCTGAAGTGATGAAAGGCTCAGGAATCTCAATCCATGAGGCTCAAGCCCAGTTCAGAAAGGTACAACACAGAGAGAGAGAGGTGTTCTGAGAGAAACCAGGCTCTAATCTGTAGAATGCAAAGTTTAAGAGTTGCTTGGGGCTCAGAAAGTCAGCAGTATTTACGGGACAGCTGTACTGCACACAGCCCATTTTCCACTCCAATTCTCTCAGGACCTTGTCTCCACTTACTGCTGAAACCAACTGTTCACACCTCTGAAGGTCTCTCCAGGCTTTTTAACAATACCTACAAGGAACATAACACTGAGTTATGTTTACAGTGCCTTGCAGTAGCACCAAATTCCAGATGAAAGGTGACCAGGAAACCTTTCTCTTCAGTAACACTAAAGCACATTCCCACACAGCATATGCATTTCTGCACGTGTCAGCTCTTAAACATTAAATTCAGTAGGATCCAGACCACAGTCAGCACACAGGAACTCCTGGGCAACTGGCTCTAGGTGGCTTTGACTAAGTAGGGAGGTTGCACCAGATGACCTCCAGAGGTCCCCTCCAGCTCTGACAGCTCTCTGATTCTATGAGCTCATGCAGCTTCAGAATACTCGGCTGATTTTTCACATATCTCACTTTGCAGGACAAAACTCAGAAAGCAGCACCACGAGATGCCTCAGCCAGGTGGCACACTACAAATTCTTAGTGGGTAAAGCAAGAAAAGCTATGGTACAGAGCAGTTCCACAGAGATGTGATTTGGCCTCTCTCCAGCAAGCAGTAACGTGACAACACAGTGTCCCAATTAGAACGAAGGATAAGAATACAATTTTTTTCCCCCTGCATTTCTCCCTTAGGGAATAAGCCTCACTTTCCAGCATTATATGCAACTTTGGAAGACAGATAGGAAAACTCAGCTCAATCCAACAGCTGCTCCCAAGCATACAGTGACACTTCACAGCTAATTTGTGAGCCTCCTTAATGCAATGCTACCTGCAGGTCAGAGAACCAGCAGAGTTCTCCACAGTTATCTTACTTTCCTCCTAAGGCACTGTGTTTCCTGCTGATTAAGATGGCACAGAATAACAATAAATAACAATTTCTGGAAAAGTTGTGGCTCTCTAGAAATTTTACTTTTCAAGGCTGTATATTGTGAGGGAGTCGTACTTCCAAGAGGGATATATAAAGGAAAGCCCAGCACTGCAAAAACACAATGAATGGAACTCAATTCACTAAGATGAGGGAAGGTGAAGCTTCCCCAGAACAAACTTTGCAATTTTAAGAACACCAGCATCCCTCTCTCTATACACCCTCTACCTACCAAGGAAGTTAATCTCGTCTAAAAGAAATCAGTCTCGGAGACCTGAAGCTGGAGAATCAGAAACTCAAGAAAGTACAGTAAGTAATAAAGATGTTTAGCTGAAGTGTAAAGGTTTAAAACCTGACAGTAGTCTCCCCTACATTTTCATATCTCTTACCCACCATGGAGGGTACTGCCAAGCAAGAAAACATTTTTCCCTTTTATGCAACAAATCATTAAGTTTCTTACATGAGAAACCACATTTCACTATTTTCTTTACCAACATCAGAACACTGACTTGTAATACTATAAAGCATGAAGGTAAAAACATTTCTTTTCAAAAGGCAGTCATGGCTTCAACTTTGTATCTCATGGTGCAGGTATTTTAGGGTAATTTTAGGCACACAAAGTTTGACACACACACACCACCCCCTCCCCACCCCCTCCCTTCAGGTATCATTTTCTCTTACTGCATTTCTCTCTGTGCCCAGGCATATTAGGAAAAGGTTATAAACACTTAGTGAACACAACAGGTTCTACTGCTAGGTGAAGATTTAACCATTTGCTTAATTGCACAATGAAGCCCACAGATGATACTGAAGAGAAACTACATTCCAGCATTTCCTGCTGAAAACACTGAACAGCAGCTGATAAAAGCATTTTATCAAAGCAGCACATTCAGCGTTCTCATTAACAAGAGAATTTCTATGCAAGACAGTGCCATCCAATGCAGGACTATATCTAGAAACTCACTAAGAGGTCACGTGGGTGGTGGTAGATCTGCAGAGGCTTTGATCAAGCAAAGCACAGTCTAGCAGTCACATTTGTACTAGAAGAAAATAGTATCCATGCTAAGACATTGTTCTTGCTCTGGGTAAGTTCTGCTGCTTGGCATCATCAGCTTCGTATCACACACTAGATAACAGTCCCTGACTCTACTCCAGGCTCACTCCTGCAACCAAAAGTCATTTAAATCCCCTGTATAAACAAAAGCCAGAGTAAAACTGACCCATACTTACCCACGAGCTAATGACATCAAGCACCAACGCTAAGTAAAAGCTACTTAGCACAGGACCCAGCTCAGGAAGACAAAAATAAATCCAAATGCCAAAACGATCTTCAGAAAATTCTTCCTGTGCTTCAAAGCAGAAGAGCCACCATAAATGAACTGATTCTGGAGAACATTCTGGAAAAGTCACCCTATGGAAACCTAGTAATCACAGACTGTCACAACACAGGCACAAGGAAAGGGCATGAAGATCAACATAAGGGGGGACTTGGCTTCCAAATGAAGTCCCTCACAAGGACTTACATAAATAATTTGCTATGGAAAATTTTAGCTAAAGAAAAAAAAAATAAATCAAGAAACATGGTCATAGAGATACTTGGTATATAGAGAATAATGGTTCTCTCTTGCTCAGTATAGTAAAGTCTAGGACAGCATTTCCTCACAACTGAATCTTCCCCATAATAATGGAAGATTTTTATCCCTTGTCTGGAGAGAGGAATTTCCTGTGGAAACAGAAAGTATTCCTGCTTCAAGGACATGCACTTGCATGTGCTAGTGAGACAGGAACACAAAGTTTGCTTATAAACTAAAAAGAACAAAATAATTGTTTTCTTTTTTTTTTTTTTTTGTGAAACTCAAAACTCAAAGCCAAATCTAGGATTTTCTATTGGCTTCTGGATAAGGCCTTGTGGATAACTTGGGACAAATATTTCTGACAAGATACAAGTTTCTGACATGGTCTGTCAAAATTTCAACTTTTAAAAGCTATAAATAAAAGTAAAACCAACTTCGTTGGTTTCCTAAAATAACTGATTAATTCAACAGCAAACAATTTGCCACCAAGACAATGGGAAACAAGAAAGAATTCAGTCCTGATCTTCAACTTTATAAACTTTTGAAGGGCTATCCTCTAGGACAGAAATACTTGTGGAACTTTAGTTGCAGAAGTGCTTCTATACCTTGTCAACAGCAAAATACTGGGCTCTGTGAATTCACTGTAATTTCAGAAATTGGACAGCAAAAGATGTGGGCAGACAAACACCTGCAGCTAGAGCTGGGAATGGTCTTCAGTAGGGAAGTAAGAGCCAGGCTCCTTTGATAACTAGTTTGAGTAAAAATTAAGACCATCAAGTTTGCATTCAGACAACCACATCTGTAAGTACAGATCTCAGCAACAGGAACCTTACTCATCTCATAAATTCTGACTGACTCAGTTGGCAAGTGTGCAGGGGATCTCCCCTCAACAATGTTCAAGAGATTAGTATGGCTTGGCATGATGTCATTTTTCTCTGCAGCGCTGCAATTTCACTCCCACAACACATATTCTACATTCAGTGTAGTCTTCTGTCCCAAGTGTTATATATTGCTCAAGTCTCAGGACACTGATAAACATGGCACATGGTCTGACAGAAAATGTGTGCAAGGGCTGCAGTAGGATCAAGCAAGAGGACTGATTAATCACAGCATTGTGCCCTACTCCCTGCTTTTTATCCCCCATACATGAAATCCTGGAGTTAGCAAAATTCATACATCAACTGTTTATCAGTTCTCGTGCCCTGAGGATCGAATCTCCTACAGCTGAGAGGTAAGGGCTTCTGAAATTCTCAAGTATGCCCACAGACTTTCCCCAGTCATCTGGTAGAAGAATTTGTCTGCAGTAACAAAATCAGGATGACATGGAGTTCAACCCCTAAATGGCAAAGCAAGTACCCTTGCCATGGAACTGCACGGGACTCGCCTCATTCTGATGCTCCCACAGGAATCAAAGTGGGCACCAGAACCTGAAATAAAATTCAAGCAGCTTCAAAAAGAGCCAAAATCTTACAGATGCCAAACTTTCCTTCTCAACAGTTAACTCTCAGAGATACCTGTATCTACTCCATCATACAATGTGCATGGTAACAGCACATTTTCTTCATTACTCAGTTTTTCAATTATCTCCCTTCACCTCCCAGAAAAAAATAAAATAAAACCCAATCTCTTCATCTTCCAGGACGAGTAATGGGAATCTAGCATTTTCCTCCCATGAGCTAGTCCTTTATGTTCAAAAGCACCCAGCATACATCATTTCAGTCACCTTCTCAGAGGGGATGGACATGTCAGGTACGGTCCACTCTTACGGAATATGACTCATGGTGGGCACTTCTTAACAACACACAGCTGCAGAAGGATACCCAGAGCAAGATAAGACATTTTTGGGAGCCACCCACCCCTGTGGAACTCCAGTGTCTAGTATTTTTCCAGTTTCTGTGCAATGGATGTCTCAAACCCTAGTCAGTTCTTGCAGCAAAGATTCTCAACTAGGGTTATACAGTGGGAATTCCAAAGCAACTGGCTATGTACAGACATATCAGCATTCCCTCCAACAGAGGGATGAAAAGGAGAAAATTCCTGAGGATGTGTATCCTCTACTCCATTTTCTGAATCCCAGCCTCCCCCTTGCCTTGGAATGAGCTCTACAAAGCAGTATCTGTTATGTACAAGAATCTCAGCTCCCTTCCTTTGGAGAGTTTCCCCTCAAAAGCGAAAATCCCGGGACAGAGACAGGTGCTGGGGAGGGGGAGGTCGCCTTAGGATGACTCGCCAGAGGCAAGAGAGCCAGCAGCTTTCTTCTTGGGCCGGGCTTTTACACTCCTTACTGGAAGCTGGGGAGAAAGAAAAAGAGGCATCTTAGACTAGTTTACCTTAACATCTAAATGTCTGACAGAAAGGTGAAAGAATGAGGAGTGGAAATAGAACAAAACAACTACAACAAGATGACCCTGTTCATGTCTTCTGTTGTCTCAAAAGGCTATTTAAACGTTCTTTTTTTTTCCTTGGTTATTTATTAAACAAATCACTCAACACATCCATCAAACAGCAAACAGGAGAAGACATTCTAAAACAGGACAGCTACAGTAATAAAATCGAAGTTGTCTCAACAGAAGGTCAGACACAGCAATATTTCTAACTGGTAACATTCATGTAACACTTCACTGCTGCAACTTTTCTGCTTCTTGACTTCCATCACCAGTGCAGTTCTCTGAAAGCTGTAGAAACAGCTTGAGCTACCCTGCATCCTTTACTCCTGTGTCTGTCATTCTGGATATTGGCTAGAAGAGCACATTTTTTCATCTATGATGCATTCAGCCCTGGCAGGCAACTCAGAGGTCTCAGTCAAAGGCCTCCTACAAATCCTACATCTGAACCAGAGATCCAACAGTCTGAGCATAAAAACCAATATGCCTACAAAGGGCTTTATCAGTATTTCTGTATTCACAATAAACAGCATAAAAGAGTTTGTTTTGGCTTTTCACAGTTTCACTTTAAAAATTCCTCACTAGGAAGCTCGGAATCCAGTTTTGATTCTCTTGTTTCCCTGCTCCTGTCTAATATGCTAGAGAAAAAAGCAGAGGGGTCACTTCAGAAATAAGCCATAGGAACTTGAAAAAGATCCGGGTAATTTAAAATGCATCTTTAGACAAAGATGTCCATCCTGGGAGACAATCAAAAGCCAACTGGACCTGGTCCTTGCTTGAGCAGTGGGGTTGGACCAGACGAATTCAGAGATCCCCTCCAACCTCAATTATTCTGTGATTCTGTCACAAAGAGTACTTAAGCACATGCAGAGGTGTCCTGTACACTGCAAAATCAGGTTAACAGCACGACCTAAAACGATGCTCTAAGCAATTACCTTCCTCCAAATTATTTAATATTTAGCCTGAATAGCTCAACAATGTGAGCCAGTTATACAGCACTCTTTATCTTAGATAAAAATAATAAAATTAGTAGACCAAGTTGAATCAAGCTACTTCACAAAAAGGGAGAGCCATTTTCATCACATACAAACCAAACCATAAGGAATGTTTGAGTCAAAGCCTGGAAAGCAGCACCTCAAAAAGCATATTCTATAAAACACACTGACAGCTGGATAAAAAAATTGCTAAGTTTAAATGACTCTTGGGGACAACTGGGGGGAGAGGAGGAGTGGGGCAGGTGGGGAGTGGTGTGATTTCCTCCTGTGAAGTTGAGGGAGGCCTAGGAGGGCACAGAACTGCTGCGTTTTAGGGTAAGGTTAAGTGGCTGCCCCACAGATAAATGCCACAGTACCATTACACCATCAGACTGTAACAGACAGGAGTGAGGATACAGTCAACAAGACATGTTAAAAATATTTAATGCTCCACCCTTCAACACAAAACCCAAATAAAAGAGAAGCTGGGTCCTGGCTTATGACAGAGGCTTCCAGGCATGCTAAAAATGCAAAAGCTAAAGACAGTATGGCAAGCAGACGAGTCCTCTGATTCAACTAGCAAAGACAGTCCAACAAAATTTATATATACAGCTTTTAAATGTGCTGAGCCTATCAAGCTAGAGTCCTCCAACAAAGCTCACAAATCAATGTCTGTGCTGGAAATAATCTATACACCAGCTCACCTCAGTTTTTGTCACCTTTTTAGGAGCTTTGAGACTCTGGGTACGTTTAGGAAGTTTGTCTCCTGCATCTTCATCTGATGGGTCTGTTCTAGGCTCTGATGGGGTTCCATTAGACCTATGTGCCACACTGCTCTCCTCTCCTGAGGAGTAACAGGAAGCTAAGGAACAAGAGAGAAAGTTTTAGCAAAGCCTAAAATGACCCATCCTGAAGGACCACATGGAAGGGAAATGCCAACAATCTCAAAGGATAATCCAAAAGTGCAGAGATGCACGGTAAAGGGCAGGCTCTATGGGAGGCAATGCATCTTCTCCCAGACAGCAGCAATCCTGTACTCCTTCTGAGAGCCAAGGCATGGCAAGTGCAGGGAACCCCTCCTGGCTCACCATACAATGCCCAGCAGGGCTCTGTACCTGAGTCCTCGATGGTTTCCAGCAGACTCCCACCAGAGGAATGCAGCTGTGGATCGCGGCTTCGCATGTGCACGGTGTCCTCATCCCGGATCAGAGTGAGGTCCTGCATGCTGAAACTTCGAAGCTTCTCAGACAAAACTCCCTGGCCCTAAGGGGACACGAAAATTAGGGTGAAGGGCTCTTCACCAAGATCATGTCACGTGGGATCACTCATTCAGAAGAGGAGGAAAGGTGCCCTATTCCCCACTAGGGCACTCTGAAAAAAAAACGAGAAGGGAAAAGAAAAGTATGCTCCCAAGCCCAACAATGAAGTGGTTAAAGCAAAACCCACTCCACTCCCCCTCCTCTTTTTCTAAGTCAAAAGATGGGATTAACTGCAAGGCAAACTGGAGGAAAGGAAAAGTAGACTGGTGCCAAACAAGTAGGAGTACCCCTAACACAGCACACAACACTAGACCATTCAGGAATCCCAGAATTTTACAGAAGGTGTTGGATTACCTTTGCAGCTGCAGTAACTGCTGCATTGGCAGCAAGGTTTAACCCTCTCTTGCCAACTCGCATCATGGTTTCATAGCTCTTGTCACAAGCCTGAGTAATGTATTCATCAATCTCCTAGGAAGGCAATGTGGAACATGGCATTCAGCTCCTCGTTATAAACGTGATCAAAGTCTCCCCATCAACACCCTTAAAAATGCAAAGCTCAGCTGGACATTTTTCCCAGGCTACCACCATCAGCTGTTATGGATCACATAACAGGAGTTTCTCTGCTACTTACAGAAAGCTTGTAAATGCAACTTTTAATTACATAACTTACTTCCAAATTATCACAACCGAAACAAAGCAGTCGCTTACACTGACAATGAAAAAACAGATGGGCTACAGAACATGCTGCTCCTATCACGATTCAAAAAGCTTAACTACTGACAGTGACTGTAAGAGCTCATGACACTGGGTTAGCCAAACATGCTTGCTAAGCTTTAGGCAAACTACTGGCTACATTACAATCTCCAGTAAGCTGCAGTATGACATCGTTGTCAGAGACAGAACCACTCTACATCCACTAGTGTCAGCACAAGCATGATTCACACATTTCAGTTCTTATTGTGGCCTAACTGAATCAGAGGTCAGTCAGCTCCCAGACAGGTCAGTATCTTCTAACAACAAGCAAGTACCTTCTCCTTATTGGAGAGCGTTGGGTGCACAAACTTCCTGTAGAGGACACTGGAGCCCTTGGTGTAAGGGGAGAGCAGCCAAATCACAAATGCGATTTTCAGCTCGAAATAAAAGGGAAACCTGAGAGAAAGAGGAAAGAAAAAAAAAAAGAAGGAGAGAGAGAAAGATGGAGAACTGGAATCAAGATCAGCACAGAGACAGATGGAGATAACTGGTAGAGAGCAGCATAGGCAGAAAGAGTGCAGGCAAGATAAAGGCTCAGAAACAAGAGAATTGATTAATCAGGTCAGAAAAGCAGAACCCTCTTTAGAATCCTAGGACATACCTTCTTCGAGTCTCATTTAGTCTTTCATCCATAGCCATGAAAACTCCATAAACAGGGCATCTCTCAGCCCTGCAAACACACCAAATTACAATCTGATAGCTACTCTCATCATTCTGAAGTTTGTTCAGAGAATATCCAGTGGATGTTAATATTACATTAGCTTCCCTTCTCATTTTCCAAAATTTTCAACTACATATCTTAATAATGTCATGTTCCTGCTAAGGCTGATAGCTGCTTCTGAAACTTCCTGTAGGTATTCCTCAGATAAGACACAAGAGACAGAGTAAATGAAAAAGAGCAGGCAGGATGTAAGTCTTTTATCTCTAACCCTTACCCAGAAAACTCTCTGGGAAGATACAACAGCAGAGATTGAAACAAGTGAATGCAAACCCTCTACTGACTCTACTAGTATAAGAAACTTCTGTTTTCAGAGGTTCATTTTAAGTATGTGAACAAGATAAAGCTCTTGTACTTTTTAGATCTTTGTCTGCTTTTCAGAGTTTACACAGGAAGAAGCAAAACCGCTGAGCACTTCTGTAAGGCAGGAGTAGCCATTGCATGATTGTTTAAAAGATGAAACTCTTGACTAATATTGTTTCAGGTATCTATGCAAAGCCCAAACACTGAAGCAATGAAGAAACTGAAGGCATCCTGTTCCAAAGGTTCAGCTGAAGCTCTGTGACAATTATTTGTCATTTTTGGAGGCCTCCATATTGCCAAGCACGACACAGAGCACTGAAAGGAGCAGGAACCTGCTTCATGCAATCCACTCGTGCATGTGATCTGCTCCTCCACACAACAGGCTGTCAAAGCAAAATAGGTCCCTTCCTTCTACCATCTTTTTATTTTGGAGTGTCTTTCAGACCACCATTTTTCAAACTTTACCAGTTCACATTAACAGCTTCTCAAAAATCTTTCATGTTATGAATGGATAAAGATCCTCTTACAGATACGGTGCATTTACCCTAACTTTGCAAGGACAGGAGATGAAACAGCTAAGGCAGCAGCTACTACCCACAATAACTACAAATCTGCTGACTCTTCATAGGGATTGAAAACTCCTAAAGGAGAGACAGTTAATTCATAGCATCCTACCACTTCTCTCTCCTTAAAAAAACCCAACAAAACAAAACAAAACCAAACCAAACCACCACCACAACAACAGAAAAAGATCCCAACAAGGAACTCACCAAGAGAGAACAATGTCTGTGAGTGTTTCTGCAGTGGTGAAAAAGGCAAACACGATCCAGTACATCATCCACTTCACCTGCAAAAGAGCAGTCACTCAGTAGACATCCATCAGACCCAGGAAAAAAGTGACATGTCTTCTCAGCATAAATGACTCATCAACTCCACACACTGAGATGAGTTCAATAAGAAGGAGGATATACAATCAGTAATGGAGAGGGTCATATACTAAATGGTACATTATAGTCTGGGAAAACATGTAGGATTAATGTGCTTTAAAAAGATAAATGCATAGATACACTGATGAACAACATTATGATGCAACAGTGTTAAGGTCCCAGATGAGCTGGAAAGACTCATCAGTTCACTTTAAGAAGTTACACTTTTATATATCATGAATATTGTAATAAATATATATATACACACCCATATGTAAAAGTTTAGAGTTTCACTGGAGCCCTATATTTTCCTGATGTAAAGGTTTTTCCTTGGGAAAAAGAAGAAAACCGACAAACCAACAAATATATTATTTTGCTCTAACCCATTATTAATTCTTTGCCTTAATCACTACTCCCAGAAATTATACAAGCAATTCTTTCTTTGTAGATAAAGGCTCACTGAGAAAGGTAAAAGAGCAAAGAACATGCCCCATCAACCTCATCTTATTTAAGGTTTTGAGTATCTATATATAAAAAGTTCTTTGTGCTATTATGGCACATCTGCATATGCCTATTGTCTGTCTCCCTCTTTCCTCACACCCTTATCTGGAGCAGTGTTTCTTTCAAAGCATAAAATAATTTCCCCCTAACAAACACCTGTTCTAGTAACAGGTTTCTCTGTTACAGGCCAATTATTCCTAAGGAAGAATCAGCTGAATTATAGAAACTGCTTTCTCGTAAGAGAAATTGTCAGTTTTCTCTGCTGTTGAGAATTAGAAATAAATGTGAGTAGTGGATAAATGCAAAGGACACCTTTACTAAAAGCAATTTAACACTCTTAATGTCATCAAGAATGGGAAAGAAGAACCAAACCGAATCAGGGAAATTCCTCATATCAAATCCACACATTAATCCACATATTAAAATTACATGAACAGTAATTTCATGTCATGTAATAATGACATGTTGACAATCTTTGTTACAGCAAATGATATAAAAGCAGGTATTCCCCCAAACTTGCATGTGTTGGAAAATTCCATGATTTGTTCTTGAAAGACCCCCCAGAACTTTCTCAGAAAAGTAAAATCAATCTGCCTCCAGCCCCTCTAACATAGTGGATGGGTTAGAAGATAGTGGTTAGTAATTCAAACTGTTTCCACTTTATGGTGATTTTTTTTTTCCACAACACAAAGTAACAAAACTTGTACTGTATGGCTCTCTCCTGCCTTTTTTTCCCCCTTGTATCATCAGTTTGGACAGGACCAGGTGTCATTCAGTTGATCTAAAGCAACTCTACAAAATGAATGGTTAATTCTTCAGCACAGCAACATAAATCAGCTCTTGTTTGAAAAAGTGTGTGAATAAGGATAAACCAAAGTTTGAAAAAAGGGATCCCAAAGGGTGAGAGATTTCAGAGAAGCCACATACCAGTAAACCTTACATCAGCATTAGGCAAAATGAAGGCAATATTAATAATAATAAAAGCAATTAGCAGATATAATATATATATATGTAACAAAATAAGGAATATGTTTGGGGTTTTTTTAAATAAATTCACAATTGTAGCAGAATTCTTACATTTCCATAAACTCTTGCTGTAGTGCTTTCCTTACAGGCAGGGTGTATGGAGTTTCTAAATAGTTTCTAACAGGTCTAAATAAACACTTATAGAAACGAAATTGCCAAGGATAAAAAGGAAGGGACTCTTGAGGATTAACAGTTGGTTAAAAGAGAGGAAACAAAGGATAAAAATAAATGGCCACTTTTCACAATGAGGAAAGTTACCAGTGGAATCCCACAGGAACCAGTGCTGAGATCTGTGGTGCTCATCTTCATGAAAGATCTGGAAAAGGTTGTGAATAATAAGATGACAAACTGTGCAGGAGACACTTTTCTATCCAAGAGATTAGGTATGAGGTGATTAAAGAATTCAAAAAAGGATCCTGATTGATCTCCAGTTGATATTTTGTCTCTAAATTTGATTAAATATAAAGCAGTGAACTTACAGCATCTGCTTTTTCTTAGTGAAAACTCCTGTGGTTACATAAATTAGCTGATGTCACTCAGGAGGGGTCACTGTAGGCAGCCAGATGAAACCATAAGCTCAGTGCTCATTAGACTTTTTCACTCTGCTAACAGAATGCTCTGGAGTATTAGATGATGCACTGAGAACAGAAAACATTGCTTTGTACTGTTTAAATAAACTGCATGTGTGTATCTTGCCTTCTGTCTCCTCCTGCTCACCCTATACTCTACAGCCAAAGACAAAAAGAAATACAGCCCTTAAATAAACTAGAAGGATCCAACTTCTAGTTCTAGAAGTCCCTGAAGTGCAGATGACCAGAAACTAGAAGAGCAAAAAGCACAGGGGAAGAAACATGAATTTTTTCTTATGACAAAGACCTTCCAAAACTGAAGCTTAAACCAGGCTATTTTTTTTTAAGCCACTAAAAAGAGTCAGGTCTTTGCTGCTCAAGCTGATGGTCACTAACTTCAGCTAACTGCACATACACTGTCTCCCCCACCTGCACCAAGAACCTAAATAAATTCAGCAAATGCAAAAGCACAACTCCAATGTACATTTGACCAAAGCTGAAAAAAGAAAAAACTCTGAGCTACAAGAAGCAGTTTGCCACAACTGCTCAGGGACTTAGCATAAATTCATACCATGGTGGTGGAGAACACTAAGTTTGCACTGAAGGACTGCTGGTGGTAGCTTGGTCTGTGCCAACTCAAGCTTCAATACCCCACTGCAGCACAGACACCCCTGTGAGACCTTTCTCCACCACCAAACCAAACTTTGATTCTCAAGCACTATGAGCAAGCAGCTGTACATGGGAACAGCTGGCTTTGAAAATGGGCTGCACAGCATTCAAGTTGTCTGCTGACTTTTCACATGAAGAACAGTTTGAACAGACAGCGGCCCCTTTTCCCACACTTAACATAAATGCTTTTCCCCCATCTTTCCACTTATGTTCAGAAGGAAGAAACCCTTCAAAGGTAAGTGAATAAGGCAGATGGCAACAACATCTAAATGCCTATTTCTGATGTAGGGGTTTGGAATAGATGAGCTTTAAGGTCCCTTCAACCCAAACCATTCTGTGATGCTATGATTTTTCACTATCAGATTCAGGCAGTCTTGGAGCTGCTTAGGTAACACCAAAAGAAAATCAGATCAAGACAACATTTACATTCTGCAAAGAATTAAAGCACTTATGTACCTCAACAGCACCTACTCACAGAAAATAAGCAGGGTTTTACTGTAAAGAATGCCAGTTGCTTTTAAAAAAATGAGGGTTTGAGGTCTTTTTCCCCATCAAGTTCTTAATAAAATGATTTAAAACTCTGAAATCTGAGTCTGTCTTCAAGTTCAGATTCTGTAACTGGAATGCAATCATTCTGTTACAGACACCTGTGAGCCAGAATAAAATTCTGGGTAAAAAATACACATTTCACACAACAAATGAAGGTCACTGGCAACTGGAAGGAAGTGAGGAATGCCAGAGAAGACAATAGTAATAGGATAGTACTTAATATGTAACCTCAAAGGTAACTATGAAGTCATAGGATCACGTGATTATTCATTGAATTTCTTTGTTTCCTCTTTCTAATGCTGCTACTAATAAACTTCAAAGTTTAGTAAGGCTCATCATATTACTGACTGTATCTCTAATACTGTGTCTCTAATACTCTAAATACAATTTATCAGTTATCAATGCCTCCAGAACATTCACATTTCAACTTCTTTGCTGAGACCAGTATTAAAACAAAATCCAAAGCCAAACACCTGAGCCAGAGGCTGTAGTTTGTAAAGGTGCCCACTGTGAGTGAGATTCTCAGCTTAATCCATATCTACTTAAAAACCTCTGGGCTGAATTTTAAGCCAATGCCCAGGAAAGGTCTGGTCAGTTCCAGAGGGCTGGAGCAGCGTGAGCCAAAACAGGGCTATATCCTGCAATATTTATTGCTGATATGTCATTCCCTAAGGAGCAAACAGAGACTGCTGGATGAAGCCTCGGACTGTACCACAAAGCAATACTGACAAATTCTATCCTAATCACTCATGGTACTTCTTCTTCACGTTATTCCTTGGTCTAGATGAACGGAAATTCATCCCACCCATAAGACAAATAGCTCTTGTCTCTGCTGATCACCTTAGAACACCCCTTCTGTAAGAGGATGACACACCACATCACAAGAAAACTCTTGGTGTTTAAAATATGGTAATTGTAACGATGGTGTAGACAGAGAGGGGGAAACGATTCCAGGAGGGAAAGAGGATGAAATCTTGACCAACAGAAAACACTGATCACAACCAAAGTTGACAGGAAGCCACAAACCAAGCAAGATTACTCAGCCCTTTGGAAGAAAACTAAAGTAGCACTGAAAAAGCTGTAAAGGACACAGAGTAAGGATAAAGTTACAAGAAGGAACTTGTCCTGGACTTTCATATGCTTCCAGACTGCAGCGTTTGCCCCGCTTTCCCTTCCTCACTCAGCATCTCCTGAGAAAAAGCAGCCCAGGTTTATGGTTTGGAACCTCCCATTTTAGTGAGCGCCCTTTCCTCGGCAGCTTCTCCGGAGCCGGCCGGGGCTGAGCCGAGCGGGGCCGGGGCTGAGCCGAGCGGGGCCGGGGCTGAGCCGAGCCCAGCGGGGTCAGCCGGGGGGGCTTTGCGGGGCGGCCGCGGGGGACGGGGCGGGCGCTGCGCCGGCACGGCGAGCCCGTACTCACATATTCCTTCACGTTTTTCGTCTTCACGGCCTTGTAGGACGAGTACGCGGGGTAGAGGGTGCCGAAGATGAGCCTGCGGGCAGAACGGACCGCTCAGCGCCCCGCCCCGCCCGCCCCCCCGGGCCGGCGCTGCCCCGGGACGAGCCGGGACGAGCCGGGACGAGCCGGGACGAGCCGCTCCGGGCGCGGGGCCGGGGCCGGGCCGGGCGGGGCTCAGCGCCCTCCCCGCCGCAGCCGCCCCCGCCGCCCCCCACCCACCCCCGGTCCCGCGGGGGGCCCCGGCGGGGCAGGGCCGTGCTCGCCCCCCGCCCGCACTCACACCACGAGGCGGGAGATGATCCAGGAGACCATGGCGGCGGCGGCGCCGGGCGCGGCTCGGGAGCGGCGGCGGCGGCGGGAGGAGGCTCTTCCAGGGCAGGTTCCTGCAGCAAGCGCAGCCCCGCCCCGGGTGCTCGGAGGGAGGAGCCGAGCGGCGCAGGGAGAGGCCGCAGCGCCCCGAGCATCCGCCGCTGCGGGGTACGCGGTGCCCGGGCCGGGGGGACACCCGCAGCCCCCGGCAGGGACGGTGGCAGAGGAGAATTACAGGGGGAAATCGCTGACTTGAGATCACGGGCACTCGGGAAGGCAGAGGAGTAACAGGCAGAAGAAGCCATTTTCCATGCAGTGGCCTCCTCCAGGGAGGTCGAGGCAGCAGCTGTTAAATGCTGCAAACAGCGGAGTTAAGGGTTAAAAGCGTTTTAGAGTCCCACGGCTCCCAGTGTCTCCCAGAACCAGATGCAAACCAAAACTTGACTTGCCGATACTGATGCTTACGTTATCAAACCAGAAGGATGAAGGCTGTTACTTGTAGTTTCCAGGGTAAATTCAGTGTTGCCAGATGCTGTTACTTGTAGTTTCCAGGGTAAATTCAGTGTTGCCAGATGCTCTTCCTCGAAATTTCAATTGAGATGCCGAGGATTACTTAGTTGACTATACAAACAAGGCTGAACAGTGTGTGTCTGTGGGGAGTATGCTTGGTGTAGGGTGGGAATGTGTATGGTTAAGCATACCGGAGTCCCGGAAATTGCTGTATTTTAACAGCTCACCAAGGAATACTGTTGGGAGAATCCTCCTCCTCAGTCAGTGCTAGAGTTCATTACTGGGCCCCCGGGAGCCTGGATGAACATTACAGTCAGGGATTGATTAGGCTCAGTACATAGATCTGTGAATTACACTGAAATGACCATTACATAAGTGGCGTTTTAATTTAAAAGGGAAAAAAATGCTAGAAATCTACTGTGTTTCTTCAGCTAACCAAAAAAACCCAACGCTGAAGCAAGGCACTACGGCAAAGTGTCATTACTTGCCAAATAGCCTTTATGAAAAAGAATGAGCCCAAAGAGATCAAAAACAAAGAGCTCCTAGGGAAGAATTTTCTCATGAATGCATGAACTTTAGTATAATGAGCAATGATGAAAACACAAAACATTAGCAACTTTCCATTACATGCAAGTGTTGTGAACACGTCTCCACAGGCAGTGACAAAGAACATTTTGTCAGTGTCTGCTTTTGGATATGAATGGGCCACAAAATGATTGCATAAGTGACTGCACAATTCACACCACTCATGGGATAACTGACCTACTAATTAGATAAAAGGAATCTGCTTTCAGACATCCAAGCAACACCAACACGCAAAACCTTCAACAAAGTAATTGTGTTTTTAACTGCAGCAGTTTCATATCAGTGACCAGCATGGCAACAGCTCTGGTACTTGAATAACGTGTTCACTGGGTGAGTGAAAGATGCAAACAGAAGAGAGAAAATGCAGAGATCTGCTGAGTACAACGTGTGAACAGTGTGGGAGCACTAAATAACTGCAGCACGGGTAAGTGGCACCTAAATAAAATGTGCCTTAGTGTTTTAAGCTGTTTAATGTGCCAAGGAGTAATATAAAAATTTACAGTGCATTAGACATAAATGGTGGCAAGAACAACCATCTCAACATCAGCAGAGCAGGTGGTCTTGCAAATGTTGTAGGTGGTAGCTCACTGTTAAGTAGCTTTAGAACAAGTTCGGGAAAAGTATTTTAAGCTAGCAATTTACATTTAGCAGAAAGTAGCTCAATTTCTTTCCACATCACAGAGAAGAATGAAAAATTAATTCGTCAACTTACCTTTTCACAAGGAGAAACTACTGGGTTTTAAGGGCTATTTTTGGAACAAAAGTCAGCTGCAAGTCCAATGAAAATAGATGGATTTATTGGTAGTATTTTTATTAATTTCTTAGTAATACTGTATAATGCTGTGTAATTGAGATCTTAAGATTTACCCAGGAAAGCAATTTATCAATTGTTTTCAAATTAAGGCAAATTTCTTTCAAACGGTATGTTTTTTTAGCAGATATGCTACTGCTGGAATAACTCATGATGAATTTGTGTTCTACAAATGGTCCAAACAGGTGACCAAATATCTATCATTATGGCTAAACAATAAGGCAAAAAACCCCTACTGATTATACATCTTAGTCAATTTTATAATCACTTTGGCTGGGGACTTGTGGTGTAAGCTGTATATGAAATATGTCAGAAGTAGTTTGTGGTGGGTACTGGAGGGAGAGCGCTTCCACTGACCCATCATGCAAACTCTGGTAAGAGAGAATCATAACACATGCCCATACAGGTGTATATGACAGGCCCCAGATTAGCTGTCACTACTCAGGGAAGATAGTACAGTCATGTCTACTGGAGATCTTAATGCTTAGCATTATAAAGAAATGCAGCAACTGTATTGGAAATTGCTGATGCTACTGCATTACACATTGCCAAGGCTCTGCCTTTTTTGTCTTTATCCAATTTTAATGCTGATACACACACACACAAATGAGGGAAACAGCTGTAATCACTCTGCATGCATAGAGTACAACAGAATTGCACAAAAAATTCCACACAACAGGATATGGTGGGGTTGAATGGTTCATGGGTCTGGAATAACCCATTTTACCTCTAGCAGACTGAATTAGTCCACAGTCACAGGATAGCTGCAAGGGTATGAGGCAGCAAAAGCCTGTGAGTTGACTCTGCAGCCAGTAACCAACCTGAGAAGCTGCCAGCAATGCCACATGTCAGTGACCAGAACTGCTGCTGCCATCACAACCTCCAAGGTCAGAAACCAGGGAACCTTTACCACCCCGTCCATATCTCCAATGGAGAGGGCAGCTCTGGAACCCAGCCTCTTAGGAAGGTACTGAGAGGTGGGGAGCACAACACAAGAGATGTTTTTTATGACCAGACAGATCCTCTACCCAAACCACCTCTAAGAATGAAGGGTCTGCAAGGCAGCTGGGTGTGCTCCCAGCTAGTACTTGGGATGCCAGGCTAAACCACCCGAGCCTTCTGGTCAGACACAGGGCATGGAATTAGCAGGCAGCCCCCACTGCCAGGGGCTGAGGCTGAGAAAGCCTCAAAGCAGGAAGATCCGTGCACAAGCATGAAAGAAACTGTCCAGGCTGTTACAGTAAATGACTTTTATTTTTTAAAAAATGAAATAACCGTGAACATATTAACAGGCCTGCAAGTGGCACTACAGTACAGCTGGAGATAAGGTCGATACATTTCCCCATGTACCCAGACAATGAAATCCATTGCATCAATGCTGACATTAGTAAATTCTGAATACAGTTCTATCAAGCAGGAACATTTTACTTAAAATAGTTCTGGACAAAGTTGACACTGAAAGTTAACTTTTCCTTCACTTTGGAAAGGATAGATGTTTTCAGCTAGCACTGGTATTGGGTGAACTATTGCCTGCAGTCACCAGTGCAGGGAGAGATGTACAACATCTCCACATGAGAACAGAGTTTATACTCCTTTTTACTTCTCATTCTGAGGAAGCAGGGTGGCATAGAGAGAGGGGGGAAGACAGGTGAGGTAATATGGGCAAGGGAGGTGGGATGTCAATTTCTATTCAATTCTCCTTTGGCTGTTTTTGTGCTATTTTGGACTGCTTTCTAAAAATCACTTCTTGATTTTATTGAAAGGAAGACTAAATGTAATGCGCCTTTCCTTGAAAATCCAGGAACAATTGTGGTACTTCAAAAATACTAAAAATATCTACTTTCATGAAATATTAACTGTTTCACTACAAACCTATTTTTTCACTAAATACACAATTCTCTTATCTCTGGAGTCTCCCAGGGGGAAAAAAAAGTGGGTTCTCCCTTTAGTTCTGCAACTCTACAGTGTATAGAGAAACGGCTACAAGAAGGGGAGTGCGGAGAATAGCTTCATCCTTTTCCTTGGCCTGTATCTCACATGGGAAGTTTGCTTGAATTTCTGCAGTTGGGCTGCTGTTGGTCACACTCTTTCAGCAGCTAAACTAAGTCTGCAGCAGGACAACCCACCTCCAGCACGTTCCGTCTAACTCTGTGGAGACTAACTAGGCATGAGGGAAAAAACATCCACACTCTTTATACCATTTCTAATCATAATATGCCGGAACACCCAAGTGGTTTCCATGTTCTCCCAGTTTGCAAAAGGCCACAGGAAAGGGACATGGCACCTTTTAGAATCTGGAATTCTGCATGTTAACAGTGCAACCTTCCGTTAGACCTTCAGTGTTGAGGCAGCGTAGGAAACAGTGGCTGAAGAGTGTGTGTAATACTGACCACACCAGCTCTCAGTGAGAAGCCTCTGCTCCTGCAGAGGCAGTCGTGTGCAGTCCCTGTAGATACCGTGAGCAAAAGGCTTACTTTGACAGGGCATTTGGAATTAGCAATTCCTACGATCTAGCTAGTTTGGATTCATGAGCTTTCAGTGTGCCAACAGCATCTTTCACCGCATGGTAGATAATGTTCTTCACCTGAAACGGGAAAAAAAACCCAAATCAGCTTCTCCAGACTTAACAAGGAGAGTCCTACATACCTATGCAATCAACTTTGACAGCTGAATTTGTAATAGTTGGCAAGTGTACACAAAGTATATACTCTCCCTGCTTCAGGACATCAACAACATAAATTTTAACTGTCACAGATGACAAGTATTTTCTGATTTATTAACTCATTTTCTGGTCACCCAGCAACATATACTTACTCGTGTTATTTTAAGATAAATTCTCTCTTTTGGGAGAGCTAGGAGGAAGTGCACTATGATGTGATGTACATGAGTTTATTTTGAAAAAGTCTGTGTGACCCAAGTCACTTACAGATATACATGAATCAAACCTAAAAGGTGAAAGAAAATCATTTGGTTTAATCCTACAAAAATTAAGATGATGCAACAAACCATCCTGTTGTCTTTGTATGGAGGCTAGAAATTCTTCTGATTTGTGAATCTTTCAGAAAGACAAGCAAGATCAGGGATGAGAAATCCACCAGTACTCACAGCAATCTGTTTCACAGGTAGCTATTTAACAATCAAAGCTCAGTCTTATTTCTGATTTTTTTCTAGTTGAATTTTGTTTCTAGGTATTGAACAGAAGTTTCACCTCTAAGTGAGCAGCTCAATTGCACTTGCTCAACTGCCAAGCACCATCACCTTCTCCTGATATACACATGAGCTCAGTTTTTTGTATCATTTATGTCAGTTATTGTCTCGTGTATTTTTTAATATAAAAAATATAGACACAGGTTTATATAAAAATATACGTGAATAATGACAAAGAAAAATAGTAAAGTCTGAGACAAATACAACTGGTATTCCTGTTCACGGGAATACTGACTTGCACTTTAGGGGTTTTTTTGTTGTTTGTTTGGGTTTTTTGTTTGTTTGGTTTGGTTGGTTGGTTGTTTGTTCTGGGGGGGTTTGTTTGTTTGTTTTTTAATAATATGCATTATTCATTTGCAATCTCTTAACTTACAGAAGCACTTCCACATCTGTATCATTACAGCTGAAGAGGTACAGTGTTAGAAGCTGAAATGAGAGTTGATCCTATATCTGCTTTCCTTTAAAATCCAATAAAATTCCATATAGAAATTTACAGCAATGTTTTACTGAACTGGTTTGAGAGAATTAACTTGGTAAGTTCTGACATCTCTGGGTGACACTGGAGTGCAAGGACAGCCATCCTGCAGATCTCCACCCTGCTTCATTTTACATGCATGTGATTACTGGTACACAAAAAATGCTGACAACAAAATCTGCAAACTGAGCATATATTAATGCTTCAGAAGCAGCAGGAAAAACCCAAAAAGGCCTCCTACAGTCTTCTCTCTGCAGAACTTACTGTCTTATACACAATGTTCTGTGCATAGTTATTAGTTTAAGCAGTCACACTTCTTCAAACCAAAACACATCTAATTTTAGGACTAACTTAGGTTGGATAAGACCTTTAAGATCATTGAATCCAACCACAAATTTAACACTGCCAGCTCTACCACTAAACCTATCCCTGATATTTAAATAAGCAAGCCTCTGCTTTCAGAGCAGTTTTCCTTTAGGCAATAAAGAAACAAATACAAGTGTACTTGGGCAAATAAACATCTCTCTTCAAAGCAAAGCACTGCTCTTTCCTTTAATAGTGTTTTTTCTTCTGCTGTGCTTTGCTGTCATTAGGATTCAGTCATTTAAAAACTTAATACCAACACATTCGTTAGTCCAATGGGGGGAAGTTCTCTGGAAATCCACATGAATAATACTAATTTTTATTTGCATAATACTGTAGATGTAAGTATTTAAAAATTAATTGAGGTACCTATCAAATAAGAACCTCCAAACCTGTGGAAAGTTATTACTCTTTCCTTAAATCACAAGCCACACATTTCTAATACTGAACAGTGCTGGCAAAATGCAGGATATATTTAGTGACCACTGACATAAAACAGTTACCTGCAGTTTATCCTCATGGTTTGTATGAGTATTAGACAGGTGCCTGAACTCCTGGGTCAGACGGAAGCAGTGCTTCACGTGTTCTGGAGATACAAAATCTTCTGCCACTTTAATGCAGCTGTACAAATTATGGACCTAAAAACCCATATGAAATGACTGACACATCAAGACTGAATGAACCATACAAAACCACAAAAACCCCAACAACCCTCCATACATTTAGGTTCTTTCACATTTACTGATCAGAAACAGGAACTGTGACAGAATTGTGTCTAAACAATAAACCCATAACAAAATACGTGACATCTAACAGGTTACCTGTTCTCCCACGTACATTAGTGTTCCCTAAAGCAAGTTCTCTTACCTTTCTCCAGGCTTTTACTGAATTTTGTTTCCCTGGCTGAAGTTTCACTACACAGAAATGTTTTCCCACCATTCACCCCAGCTCCCCCCCCTCCTTAATTTCATCACAGTAACGTACACACCATTCAGATATTCATATAATTTTTACTAATACAATTATCAAGATCCAATCCAAACAGTTCCTTTAAGAACTGCATATTCAGAAAAAGGAACGTCAGTGAGCAATATTAATTAACAGTTATTTTGAAGTTCTGTTGTGCCTCTAATTCAGTCCTATTTGTCAATATGGCCCAGAGGTGCCACCCTTACCTGGTGGGGAGCACCTGCAGGAATGAACACAGCATCACCAAGGAACTGCACTATGGCCCAGCCTTGCACTCCATACTCATCATACAGTCGCTTCCGTAAGGTCTGGTCCAAGTACCAGCTTTGGTCATGAATGGGGTCATGATCTGGAGGATTTTCTTGGCCTTGTTCTTCTCCAACCTAGGGCCAAGATATGGGGTGGGGGGAAACCATGACACAGCACCTTGATATTGCTGGCTCACAAAATGGTCTGTACCAAAAAACATAACAAACAAACTATTTCAAGGTAGAACATTATTTTCATTAAGGTCATTTAGGTCTGAAAGAGTGACATGTGTATCAGTATGAAGATTCCAGACCAGGCTGAAAACCTGGGAACATAGCAACTATTAATGCCCTCAAAGACAGCATTGGAATACCAAATTGTTGACAGCAATTTGTATGAGCTATAAGCAAGCTTGTTAAATTATCCTGCAGGCTCAAAAGCCTTCTTTGTAACCAACATACCTTCCGGAGAAGTTCCCGTATCTTTTCAGCATCCTTGGCAGCGTAGATGTGCCACAATGCTCCAGGTTTCTCTCTTCCTTCATGGATTCGCTGCTTTGTCACATCGTCAGCGTCTCCCTCGTCGATTGTTTTCAGAACCTCTGGAAAGAGAATCCAGGTAAAAGCAGTGTGGTTACAAAGCTGCTCATTTCTGACACACAGAACACGAAGGAGTGTTTTGAGCTACTAAATCCAGTCACACTGCAACTGCTGCATCACACAGTGCCCCTTCTGAGCACATCAAGCTTCATCTGAACAAAACTCAGGGAATGTGTCAATTGACAACGAATCACAAAGCTCATTAATTCAAACTGAGCTACAACTATTCAAATACAAGGAGAAGAAAGAGTAACTTATTACCCTTTCTCCCGCTTTTTTCAGGAATGCACCTAATTTCTAGCAAAACTCTGCTGCTTCCACGGTTGGAAACTAATGAAGCATTACTGCCCTTTTAAATTTGTGCTGCAACTGTAGCAAACTGCCTTGTATACTTGGATTATATATCATGACAAGCTCAAACAATAAAAGAGAGTCTTCTTTCTCACACACACAATTGATTTCCAATGTAGAGAAAACAGCTTTCCTTAAGCATTACCATCATCATGGGTTCCTTCCCCAATGGGAATCCCAACGTACACCATGACGTTAACAGCATCAGACACATCCAAGTGCAGGTTTGTGGTACCAACTCGTCTGTCTTCTGCAGTAATTAAGCCTGTAATAGAGTGTAAAATAAAATCAAATTCTATGATTAACCTCTTAGAGAAATAGCCTTTGGTGTACGGAGTCTTTCACTCAACTTACATGTCTAGTAATACATAAAGCAAACCGCTGAACACCATTAATTACTGAATAAGCTCAATTTGTCTCAGCTGCAACCCCCTTTTTTAAGCTTTTATTTCTGATGTCATACTGCCAAAAAAAAATCCTAAAAAACCCCCCACATCTCTTTCTCAGAACTGCAATATGTTGGTTTACAGCTTAAGTCTAATCCACATTTGGTTACTGAGCTAAAACATTTTTTAAACTATGAAACAATGAAAAATCTTCCATGTCCTTGAGTGAGTTGTTACTGTAGGTGTATCAATATTTGGAATGCACAACCTAAGAAAACACTGCACCCTTGTCTCACCAATATGCAAAGAGAACTACAGAAAGTACATTAGGTAGGTTTGCTTCCACACACTCGCTTTGAGAGATGACTGCAATTTTTTTCTTATCAGCATTGCTCGACATTTTTCAGTATATAAAAAACCCCTACTACTTTAAATGTCATTTATCTTACTCTAAACCTGCAAAAGTATGTATTTTCAAATCAATCAGTTACATTTGTTTTAAATTAAAAGTCTACAAAACCTGCTTTTGACCTCAAAGTCAGTACATTCAGGAACTAAAATAATCCAAGTTGATATGACATGCATTAACTGTTCATGTATCCTCCACACTGCTGTATTACAAGCACTAAAAAGTTTAATGCTTTACAGTCCCATGCAGGGTAGGTGTTCAGATAAAAGTTTCCTCTATTTGTATGCTATTTATCTGCTATATAATTAATCTTAAGATCACAAAACTATCCAATTCACGTAGCTGAACATGGCAACAGTTTTGTTTGGCATGTTGTCTGTAGT
The DNA here is from genome assembly GCF_001604755.1 of Lepidothrix coronata. Lineage (NCBI taxonomy): Eukaryota > Metazoa > Chordata > Aves > Passeriformes > Pipridae > Lepidothrix > Lepidothrix coronata. The sequence goes on from NW_016690280.1 coordinate 133,690, forward strand.
CTGTGCTATTAGACATGGATTAAGAAAATTAAAACCCTGATTGGAGACATGAATGCACAGGTTTAAGTGCCCTAAGATGGGTAATTTTCCTCTTAAATGTATCAACTGGTCTTGAAAAGATACTAACTATTCCTTGAACCCTCTGTTGGTATTATGTTTGTTATATATACTAATAACTGTTTGCAAACTTAACTTACCATATGTACATCTCTTGGATGTACAAGGCAGAATGGGGCACATCTGACAGACAGAGCACTAGCATAAGAACAGATTGCAGGACTAAATGAAAAGAAAATGACAGCAGGCTCTAGGATAAGCACTGAGTTTTGACTATTGCCACAGCCTTGTATTTGCCTAAGTATAATGAAGCATCACAAAAAACAACATATGCAGAAGTATACTCACATACCATAGGCATTGTACATTTTGGGACCCAAGTCAGGACGGACGAAGTAGCTTGGCAGCCTAGAAGCCAAATTCAGTCTGCCATCTCTCTTGGTATATTCAGGAAGAGGAAGATTTTCCATCAAGTCCTCAAACCTGGAGAGCAAAGAGAGACAAAGGTAGGTTTTCCCCTGCAGCACCTACAGCAGAGTCCTGTCACTGATCCTAAGGGCAACTTACCTCGTAGGCATCATATCTCTGAAGTCCTCCCCTGGAGGCCAATCCTTTAACTTTAGTACCATTGGCTGACCATCCTCTGACCTGAGCCGTTCTGCAAGAAACAAATCAAGATTTCTTCATGTAATATCTTTTTACTGCAACCCATTACTTTGTTTAAGCTGTCAGCCTTCTTATACCCCTTACAATGCACAGCAAAATGGATCCTGGTTTTATTTTGGGCTTCCAAGCATTATCATAGTATGACCAAACAACATTTTAACAATTATATATATATATATATGTATCATTACCTACAGCATAAGTTTGACAGATCTTGCACAGCTGTTAAGTTCTAGAATACTTTTTATTCAACTTCAAAAACAAGCCTTTCCAAACCGTTCTTCCTTATTTCTTTTACCAAAGTCTAAGGGAGTTTTATCTTTAATTTCAAGAGGAGTAGTACTTCTATAAAATTAAAGTTATTGATTCATGCTTTGAAATCATCCCTAACCTCAGTGTAAAGAAACAATGGTACACCACACTCAAGAAAGCTCAAGGGCAGGTGGTCACAGAGGAAGGCACACTTTAGTTTTTTTAATTCTTCTTTGCTGGAGGCACTCAAATTAGCAGGGTGCCAAACCCAAACATTTGTTCTTCGCTTTGAGAGTTTTACTCTGACTGGTAAAAGAGAAAGCTGGCAGCACAGAAAGATGGCATTACATGTGCAACAGTGATGTGTGCTGGGACAGCACTGATCAACTGCTGCTTTGCCTCAGATCTTGCAAGGGCTAAGAGAGTCTGTCTGGAAGTGGTAAAGGAGCAGCTAGAATCAGTGTAACACTTAGAGAGAAACAAAGGTCACTCTTCTATCAGATTTTTCACAACTCCATATGAAGCCATCAGTTGGAAAAGAGGGTGTGCAGCAGTGTAACACCTTCACATCCCCCTTTCCTCAGAAAGTAACATCCTTCAGCACTTCCTACCTTTCCAAGGATCGAAAGCCAAACAAAAAGCAACTAATCTTACCCAGATCTAGCAGAGCTGCTGACAGCAAAGAAAGCATATCTAAGAAATTAGGACTTGGAGACCTGTGAATCACATCTGTGTTACATATCAACAGGCTACAGAAGACAGCCTTAGTTTACAATAGAAAAAAATAATTTTATTGAAATTAAAAGGAATTAAGAATTGCAGATATGTAAACCAATGTGACTGATTTAAAGATAAATTTTGATGAGCTACAGATTTTAGAGAGGCAAGCGAACTGAAAAGCTCAAGGACTTGAATTTCATGTTTTACAACTGCCCATATTCAAGATTTTGAACTCATCAAGGATATTTGTTCTAAAACAGAAGCAGCTTGTAGGATGGCTATTCAGAAAGGACATACCTGGATGAAAACATATAGATATGACAAATTACACTTAACTGGACAAAGCCCAGAAAAAATCTGATCAGCAAAGAAAAGCAGGTCTAAGAAGGATCAAAACAAAACAGTTAGACCTTCCAAAAGTCCACTTTGAACTCAAAAGTATTAAAAGAAGCAGCACAAGATTAAAATTAATTAGAATCAAGTGTCATACAGAATAATCTCAATAACACCTCCAAAGTCAGTGGCCGTTCTACATCTCTTCAGTAACTTAAAGCAAGGGTGGGGTGGCCACATATTTTGGAAATCTAAAATTCATGCAATGCAGAGAAGTCAGAGTCATTATATAATTTGCAAACCATTTTCATATGAGTTACTGTGTGAAATCTCTGGACTAGCAGCAAATAATACTCCTCTAAAATAGGGATTGCACACAGCTGAAAAACACTAAATAAAATGCATTTAAAGGAAACTAGCAAGAGTGATAAGGTTTTCCAACCTAGATCACTAATATTTCTCATATAAAGTGTAGTAAAGGTCTAAAAGAAAGGCAGAAGCTGATTTTGCTGAAAGGAGCATACCTGTCTAGAGACAAACTACAAATAACATTTCTCAAAGATAACTTAATCCATACAGATTTACTATTTTCATGAGTGACCCCAGCACAAAAGTGAAGAGTTTGTGAAGTTTCTCAATTACCACCAATACACAAAGGACCACACCATTATATCCTTCTAGACCATTTATTTCTGATTAATAACAGAAATGGTATGAAATATAACGGTGCAAAATACAATACTCTGTACTTGGAACCATACAAAAAACGAGTCAAAAGCTGGAAGTTCTTTGAATGGAAAATGACTAGGGAAGGGAATATTTTTAGTCTGCAAATCTCTCATTTCACTGACTGTTGAACAAACATTCCATTAAGTCATCCAACAGTTCACCATTTCTGCTATCTGCACATAGCAACAAATACAGAAAACATTTTATACACAACACTAAAATAAGCAACATTGCAATGAACTGTTACAACTTCAACATCTGTAAGATCACTCTGATCTAGGTACACACAGCCTAAAATGGAGCATTCTCCTTTTCAGAAGCACTTTAACCTGCCCAGTTATATCCCCAGAAATTTTAAGTGGTTAGTTTCCCCATCCAGACTTGACAATGGTTTTCTTAAAGAAAGAATTAAGTAATGTGTTATCACGTGAGACATTCATTCATCATTGCTATTCATAATAAATAGAAACTTGTATTTGTACTCACAGATGATCTACCATGAAAATAATTGGCAATGTCAAGTTTACTTAGCTGATGTATTCCACCAAGTCCAAGTTTTAGTACCAAAAGCCTCAGTCTGTTTTAGCTCTGCAGATTCCCTTTGGTTTTACAATACAAGTTGAGGTTGGAAGAAGAGTAGGGGTAGACAAATTACTTACTGTCTTAATAACAGTATCTGATGAATAATTTCACTGAGAAAAGTTTTTTAAAAAGTAGTTTCCCATGAAATGGATCATTTTTTGACACATGAAAGTAACACATGGCAACAAAACCACAGTACAGACAGTTCTCTTAGGCAGTACTGCCCTAATCTTCACCAAAAATATTTTCTAGAGTGTGCTACATCTAAGGAACAATGGCTTCTTTGGACGAAACTGATAGGTACTTGGATTTTTTTTAGTTATTACTTTTTATTTTTAAAGAAAATGAGTGGAAAAGGAGGAGTTGAAATGGCAAGACAGACTGCTCAGTTAAACTAGTCAGCCATAAATATTACTTACTAGATATTATCTCAAAGCCATCCCAGAAGTCACGCACTTTCACGTCTGAAATTATGGCACAGTTCCTGCAGTTCACCAAATCTACATCTTGATCTCCAAATTCCAGGCTGAAAGCTTCTGGTTTCCAAAGCTCTGACTTCAACTTCTTATGGACACCAGATACCAGCACGGGCTGAGAATACAAAGATGAATGCTTACTCCACCATAACCAAATTTCTTACACATGCAGCCAAACTTTCGTAAGAGCCGAGACTCCTGGCTACCACCACTCAAAAGACACCACAAACCTACTTTCATCCATGTCTGGGTTTTGTGCATCGAGAAAATAACCAGAGTCAAAGCAAGCTTTAGTTCCAAGCCATGTGCAGTTGCACCACTTAGAAGTGGTTTTGGATTAGACTGGCCAAGGCAAGTGCATCAGGTCTCCATGGCAAGGTGTTGGCAGCAGGTGTGGGCTCTGTGATGGGGCTGGGATCTGCCCCATGGACACAGATGGTTCCCCCTGGCTCCACAGACCCATCACTGGCCAAAGCTGAGCCCACAGCTGGTGGCACCTCTGTGACAATAAGAAAGGGTAAAAAGTCCTCCACAGCTGCTGGGGGGGGTGAGATGGACACACACACACACACACATACACGGACAGCAGGCAGGGGGAGGGAGAGAAACAACTCTGCAAACACCAAGGTCAGAGACAGAGGAGGTGCTTGCAGCCCATCCAAGAGCACGGTGAGGCAGCTGTGCCCCTGCAGCCTGGGGAGGACCACAGTGGAGCAGAGAGCCACCTGCAGCCCATGGAGGACCCTGCACTGCAGCAGAGGGGAGATTCCCTGGAGGAAGCTGCATTCGCAGAGAGCCCACGCTGGAGCAGGCTCTGGCAGGAGCTGTGGGGAGAACCCCAGGCATAAGCAAGTTTTCTGGCAAAAACTGTGCCCACTGGGGACCCACACTGGAGCAGTCCATTCCTGAAGGATGGCAGCCCATGGAGAGGACCATGCTGGAGCAGTTCAAGAAGGATCATATCCTGTGAGAGGAACTCCACAATGAAGCAGGGGAAGTGTGAAGAGGAAAGAGCAGCAGAGACGAAGTGTTATGAACTGACCACAACCCCCATTATTCCCCAATCCCCCTGTGGGGGCCATGGAAGTGAGGAGGTAAAAGAGTCAGGGATGAGAGAGTAAAGTTGAGCCTTCAAGAACAAGGTGAAGTGGGGGAAGTGTTTATTACTTTATCTTTGTTCCATCCTACTCTATTTTTAATTGGCCATAAATTAAATTACTTTATCACAAGTTGAATCTGTTTTGCCTGTGACAGCAATCACTAAGGGATCTCCTTGTCTGTCTTGACCCACAAACTTTTTCACCTTATTTTCTCCCCCTATTCTGTTGAGAAGGGAGAGTGAGAAAGCAGCTGGGTAGAGGGGTGTGGCAGCCAGACAAGGTCAATCCACCTGTGGAGGTACAGTGTATGTAGAATCCCTTTTTTTTTTAAGCACAAATGCAACTACCACTGGAAATAGCATTTGTAGTAAAGCCTTCTCACGTGAAATTTTCATGTTCTGATATGAATTGTTTAACTACTTCAGTCATTATTTATGTATAAACATGGATTATCATTAATTCCTTAGGACAAAACCAAGTAGCAGAAAAGAGGCTGTTCACTTGCAAAAGGGTTTTTAAGATGTTTAGGCTAACCACATATATATATATTCTACACAGAGATTCCAGTGGCCTCTCCCAATAAACACTCAAGGCACTTGCTACACTGACACTACTTGGAAAAGGTATACCAGACAATCCTCCCAACACTGTCCAAGACCTTCTCAGTTCCTCCCATCTCTAAAGAGAGTTACTGGACTTGAGAGAAAAGGAAAAGAGGGTATGAAGTGAACTTGTACACTGACTATTCCCACCTGAAGTGTTCTAGCTTTAGTAACTGCTACCTATGTTCAAATGACAGTTTCCATGCCTATGCAAGTTTGAATTAATTCCAAGCTGTGCCCCATACATTAACAATGATATGAAGGTGGATCTTAGGTTTATTCACATGAAGAGCTCAGCACAACCCTGAGAAGCACAGATGCCCCTGGATGTAGTATCAGTGCATTAGGCAAATATACCTACAGATCCAGATCCAGCTACTTTCTAAATGGTTGCTCCCCAGCATGTACTGCTGCAGTACATGTTATTCCTCCTGAAGTGCAGGACTTTACACTTTCCCTTGCTGAACATCACCAGATTCTTCTCAGTCCCATTCTCCAGCCTGTTCAGGAACCTCTGAATAGCAGCATAACCATCAGTCATTCCTCTTAATTTTGTATTGTCTGTAAACTTGCTGAGGGTATATGAACTCCATCTTATCCAGGTCATTAATGAGGATGTTAAATACTACTCACCTCAAAACTGACCCCCCCATGGTACCCTACTAGTGACTGCAATCACAACCCTCTTGAGCACAGCATTTCAGTTTTAAATCCATCACACTGCCCACTTACCTAGTCCATACTTCTGTTTGTCTGAAGACATTATGACAGTGTAAAAAAGCCTTATTGAAGTTAAGATTAAAAACATCCAGTGCTCTTTCTTCATCCACCAAGCCAGTCACCTCATCACAGAAGGCTACAAGGCAGGTTAAACATGATTCCACCAGCATTCCTGAGCTCCTCTTCTCTTCTCCTGAAGCCCAGGTTTGTGATCATGCTTTTTTGCTTTGCTCCCTCCTCTCAGAATCTTGACCCCAATGCCATCATCTGACAGTGACTGCAGCCAAAGCTGCCCCTTACCTCCACATCAACAACCAGTTCTTCCCTGGGTGGAAGCACGAGGTCCAGCACAGTGCCCTTCCCTAGCTGGCTCCTTGGTCAGCTGAACACCCCTCTGCCCCTCACTGGCAGGATTAAAAAAACCACCAGAACTCCCTGGCCCTGACCACTCCTCCCAGAGCCACAGAATCACTCCTGATACTGTCTTGATATTATGGAAGAGCAGCAGAGTGCAACTGTCTGAGGCCCTGACAAGCAGCAAACCTCCCTAAAATGACAGAGCAAAAACACTGATCTCAAGTTTAAATATACTCCCTGATCCCAGCAGAAATTGTAACATTAAGGCAATGAAAAGGTTTTAAGCATATTCTACAAAAAAAACCTAGGGATCATGTACGAGGAGTAAAATAAAAGCACCTTTCATAGGGTAGGTGGAAAGCATTGCCAGGTAGTCTTTAAGCTGATAGATAACCCTGTTGTCTTCAGCACAGGAGAATAATGACAGATTTTGATCCCTGCAGTATTCATTTGACCACTTGTAAATAGTAATTTAAAAAATAACAACCAAACTACTAAACTTAGTAGAACCCTTCCAGCTATTAAGCAGCGAATTTCTCATGGAAGAAAGAAAATATTCTCTCTAGTGAAGAACACAGCTAGGGTTGCAAGGTAAAAGGATAGCAGGCTTGCCTGGCAGACATTTCCTGCCAAATCCACTCTCAGACTACAGGGAGCGAACAAACAAACAAAAAGAAAGCTCCAGTACCATCCTAAATTTTCAGTGTCTCGGAAAAGAGAAAGCCTAGCATGAAAATTCAGAAAAGAACAGGTTGCTATGGGATGAGAATCCTGACAGTTTCCCCAGCTAAGCAACAACCATTTTCAGGAGAGTAAAATGCTCTTGAAGAACAGGTTCAGAAAAAATTAGTCTTATGGTCTCTCAGTGAATTCTGGGATAAGACATGCTTATTTCTGACAATTTCTGAAACAAAGGAGTCAAAAAGTGTTGCTCTTTCTGCACAACAGTGAAGAAGTACCACATTATCCAAATATTAAGGGAAAAGAATTTCCTCTTTTAATAATTTGAGATGCCATCATGGCCAAGATCTTCATATGGCTCAGATCTAGTGTCCAGTGTGCATTTATTGTGCTGGGGAGGGTATCTAAGAAGTTGTTTTTTTCAAAATAACCTTTTCCAGCCCACAAAATAGGAAGAAGAAAATGATTTGGGAATGGTGGTGGAATTAATGTTCTTTCACTTCACTTTTAAAGGTGCAGCTGGGATGTACAGCAGTATGTAAGCCAAAGGAGAACTGTGACTGAGCAGAGTTTCTTGAGAGAGTCTCTGCTTGAAGAAATTCTGTTTAAAATAGCCTTGTTAAGACAGTGATGCCTGCTTGGGTCATGTCTCTCTCTTGTGCAGGAACGAGGGACGTTTACTTAGGTTACTTTCCACATTTCAACAGGAAACTCAAGTGAGTGCAACACCACTGGAGGATCCCTGAATGAGCAAGGGACTCCTGTCTATTCTTATTCAAGGGGTTCTCTGAATGGTAAAGTCATCCAAAAGAATCAACAGCACACCTTGGGACAAAGCCTAAAATAGTGGGACAGAAAGAGTCCATGAGCATGGCACTTGTAGCCAGAGCCTCAGAGTGTGCACCACGTTGGAAGATGATGCACCCTGCAAGCTACACATCAGACAGAAGATCAGTCATGACATCTCGAGACTCCATAAGGAGTCTCTCAGGATTCCTTAACAGTCAATAACCCCAGGGCCACAAGCAGCATCTTGCACCTGCTGATTAACCAGTCTCATTGGCAGACAAACTGACAAGCACATTTTTTGTAAGCATTCCCAAAACATCCAGGATCCTCCTAAGAGAGACAGCAGTATTTGCTGACAGAAAGTGCTGACAAAATTATCAGAGTATACTAACCAGAAGGTAAGGAGCTCTTTACAAAGTCAGGCAGATGATGGACACCACAGCACTGCAAAACAATGATCTGAAATCCCTCATAAATCAGAATGATGTAAGAGGTTGAAAAAGGAAAAAAAAAAAGGAGGAGACTCCTGTGCACCCCAAAAAAACTGGGACAGGAAGATACCTACACTGTGGGGAAGGCTGGCAATACCAGCAGCAAGCTGAGTTTCTAGTCAGACAAGCAAGAGTGTGCTGCACAGTAGCCCCCTCCACCTATTAGGGGCTGGCCAAGGGAGCCATAAACAGGAATGTGGCTGGTGGCAAAACAATCATCTTGGCACATACTGCACTCAACTGAAAAGTACCCTGGTTCTGTCAGGAATGGACTCTGAGTGTCAAAAGAGGTACTTGCAGTCTGTTCCTCCACCACACCTCAGCCACCTGCATCTCTTGGGAGCAACCACAAATAAACATGGAATGTGAGTGCCAAGAGCATTAGCACTGTAAAAACAGCTGACAGCAAGGACTTCTCCAGAAGATGGTCTCAATTCTGAGTAGTTAGTGAAGGTGATTGTGCCAGAGGCAGCTGCAGAACCAACCACCACGAATACAGTCTGAACACTGATGGACATCATATTCTGTTAAAGCTATGGGTGCACTTCCTTTGCAGCAGCAGTTACTCACCCATTTTTTAAGATTCAGTTTGTCTGACCAGGCTGATCTTACTGACTCTCTGGAGAAGTCTAAACTGCAGTACTACAGCTCAAGATCAGAAAAAGTGACTACTGGCAGCAGGTCTAAGGTCCAGCCTTTTGACTGAAGGCCTAACCAGTTGATGGCACCTCAGACAATCCACAGGAGTGCTCAGTACATGAGCTGCTGAGTTCAAAAAAACACTTGGGTTCCCACTGGCTGTAGGCTCAGGGTGATCCTATCAAGTACACCCAAAACTCAGATTAGATTACTACATGCAGCACTTTCGTTTCTGCACAAGCTGCAGCTGGAAGGAATGGACCTTTCCCTGAGGCTATAAAGCATCAAGTGTGGGGGAGATATGAGGGTGCATGCAGGAATCACAGTGGATTCACTACTGGGCTGTAGTAGAGCAGATCAGGTTCAGCACCAACCACATAACAACCAAAAAGGCTGTCACAGCAAACACCCTCATGCTGGTAAACTGAGAAAAGCTCAATATGCAAGAACTCCTGGGCTTGAGTCAGTACAGCATAGAGTGGACAGGGCTGCTGTGTCCCCTGTCATGATGCTACAGTTGAAATCATCATTCCTCATGTTCACTCAGGAGCAAGTGGCCAAAGTTTGAATGGACCTGGCAATGACCAAGGTACAGACTAAAATCACAGCAAGGGTTGGATACCTGCCATCACCCACCTGGCCTTGTTTCCAGCATTCCCTGAAGATCTTCCAGTTGTTTTTGTTGCTGGGGTCATGAAGGCAAAGGAGTCTACCATCACACAGCCAAGAGTGGGAAGTGTGTGGATCCAGCACATTTAATCCCATTACCATTTCCTTCACTTCTCTCTGGGTGTCAACCAGGTTACTGGCTCGCTTTGCAGCATCAGATGTCTTCTTATTTTCCACCACAGAAGCAATGATATGGTCTAAGAAGTTAGGCAGGCTGGCTTTACCTTTGGCCCCCTAGAAGAAGTAAATTCAGAGGTAAGTTTAGTCTTACAACAGTAATCAGTTGTAAACAGTAACCCTTCGGATTCTGGTCACGGACACCTTGCTACCAGAAAAACATTCATCAGTGAACAAACTGGCTCAGAGAGAGACAGGTATCCAGGAACAGAAACAGTAAAATAATCAACTACAGGCTACCTAGAAAAATATTATACACACAATCATGAAATAGAAAGCTCTAATGATCTAAACTTAGCTACTTTAATAGTAAAAATGGTTCATGTTTTTCTTAACTTCATTAATATCTCAACTCTATTTCCCCATTTTCCTCATTCCACTACTAAGGAAGTGAATTCAACCCTGGGACAGGTGAGCTGATGGATATGTGAACTCTAAGGAAACACAGAGAGGAGAAAGTGCTTCCTGTATGTCAACAGAACCATCAGTAGACAGCCAAGTATATTCTAGCTCAAATGCCTTTCAAGTTTACACAAGTTTGTTTAAGGAACTAGTTTACTCATGTTTTTGTCTTTTTTCTGTGGCATGCTTTTGCAATATTTATAAAGTTTTGAAATTTAAAGTGAGCTTGTACAGGGATGCTGATTATCAATTAAACAATTTAAAGGCTGTATTTAACTCACTTTCTTGGTCTCTTGAAAACAATAGCCTCTCCACGGCAGTAGCAAACTAAAACTAAAAATCGCCATGAAAATTCCCTACAACTTTGTAACGTGGTGAGTTTTGGTGAGATATTACATTTATTTCAACATTCAAGATTATATATATTATTATATATATAATATTATAAAAATATTTAGAGGAAAATTGTTAGATCATCATGAAATTCTTCCCTAGAACAGTTATCACTGAAGGAATATAAAATTATTTACCGTAGAAGCTGCAGAAAAGACTGGAGGAAAGGGGATTCCTGCGTCTGATGGGACCTGAGGAAGCTTTCCTGGCCCTGTGTGTAGCAGATCTCTGAGGCTGGAGCCTTCAGTTTTGTTGCTAGATGTCACTGGGCCCAACAAGAGGCTATTAAACAGCTTTGGGGTTAGAGGGGAAACCTTTGTACTGGAGTTGAAGGAATCCAATCCAAAGGGTGAATGGGATTCTTTACTAAGCACTGATCTCAGTGATCCTGATTCTGCAAGATAAATATAACATTGAGTGGGGGAAGAAGAAAAAACAAGAGGTAAAGTCCAAACAATCATGAAGTTTTCTGAAATTATTTGTTCTGGCATTAAATAGGATATTGACAGAATCTTGTGGTAAAGGTAAATTATCAGTCTAATAGTTAATGAGGCACCTCAGTGAGAATCAAAGACATCAGATCCTTCAGATAGATTTTACCCTTCATATGCTGTTAAACGTTTTGAACAGCCCAACAGATCTGATCTGAAAGCATCTGACACACACAAAACCACAACTCTGTAATAGATTAAATTAAAAAAAATATTTCCCTGACTTTCTGAATTAATGCTTTGATATGAAATATTTCAAATTTTAATGGTAGTCAAATCAACATGTAAAGTAGTTTCTGCCAGACATATGGATAGGAATAAATCCTCTGCTAGTCATGCTACCTCTGACATTCAGGAAGTGTGGTCACTCAACTACCAAGTATTAAAGATGCTCTAAGCTTTCATCTGACCTTCTGACTGGACTCTACTCTCTCAGTTCTCTGGAAATGCACTCTTCACATAGCACACAGAAGAGCTTTATTTGCTTCAACAGTTATAAAGCTATAAGGCTGTATCTGAAATTAATTACTATCATTTTACATCAGCATACCAGCTTCTGAGAAAATAAATACACAAACTGGCAGTGAAATAAACTATGAGTGACAAGACAGTATTATCTTCACCTGTATCATCTTTCCAGCTTTGCATACTCCTAAGCCTCTAAACCAAAACTGGTTCTAAGAGGTAAAGGAAGAAAAATGACCTTGTTCTTTTCTGTTTAGGGCAAGGCACTGTCACAAAGTACAGCAACCAAGCAGTACATTATCATATCTCTTTTAATTCCAACACCAGAGGGCATGTCTTCTGCTTACCTTTTGTTTCCTCTTTTGCTTTTTGCGTTGCTAAATCTGCAAGCCAGTGTAAAGCTGACGATGGAGCTGTTTCCGGGCAAAGTGGTCTGTTAGTCTTTATTTCACCAGTGTTATTAGCTGGTAATGTCTCTGTTTTTGTAGATTCTTCTATCCTACTATCAGCTGATTCAGATTTTGGTACAGTGTCCATTTCTAGCTGCCCCACTCCTGCTGTTCCTGCTCCAGTGGAAAAGGTGCTTTCGTTTCCAGAGGCTGATGCACTGGGATTTACAGTCGGAAGCTAAAACAAAAAAAAATAAACGACTGCTAAATGTTGAATAAAGGGAAGAGTTCAACTTGGGACACATTTTAGTTATCCAATGCATTTGGGTTTGTTGTTTTTCTTTCTCCATTTGCTTTAAGTGCATAGTAAAGCTCATTTATGCTTAGCAGTAGAGTACTGGAGCTTATCTCTGTCTGTTAGACCCTGCATTGTGGTGTGAATTCTTCCCGTGTCATCTTTTAACACAAGCCCAGGCTTCTGGATTTCTTTTCTTTTCTTTCTTCTTTCTTTTTTCTTTATTCTCCAATTATAGGAGGATTTTTTTGTATCAACAGTAACAGAATTGCTCTTGATTCCTTCAGGAACCATAACAAAATAAAAGCAAACGTTGCAAGCTACTAATAGTGGCTTGTTTTAAAATACAGCATCAGTATGAATGGCTTCCTACCCAACTTCTACATAAGAGTATTAGCTCAAATACCCACTTGGTATGTAAAAGATGCAGTTCATATCCCCAAAAAGCGTCCCAAAAGACTTTGGCTAAGCTAAAACACTCAAGAGTACACATGGAAAAAAATAAAACTTCTGTCTCACAACAGATTAGCCTGAAGGATCTAACACCTTAATAGATCTTAAAGATGTAAATGTCAAACCAGGTAATTTCAGCCTCAAGTTACGTACCTGTGATATTCCATTAGTGACAGCTGGTCTCAGCACCGATTTGTTCTGCCGGTTAATGCACGGACAGTTGGCTTTAATGCCCCATTTGCCTCGTGCTGCATGAACCATGTCTCCAATGTTGTAAAGCGCTGTAAATAAAGCAGAGTCTTTAATATCACATGTAAAGAAATCTAAAAGAAAGGCCTGAACTATGATGTATCTTCAGAGGGGTGGGGGGTTTTAGTATTATTGCAAAGTATCTTTAAGATCACGCCCTATCACAAGACACTTGTCTCTGCACAGTGTGGCCAACGGTGCTGACACTGCCTTCACAGTGGCACTGAGAGGCTGTCAAACCTGGCAAATCCTACAGATTATCATCTGCTCCTCCTATTCCCCACATTACTAAGAGCATCATCCAGACACTCCTTGAACTCAGACAGGTTTAGCGCCCTGACCACTTCCCTGGGGAGTCTGTTCCAGTGCCCAACCACCGTCTCAGTGAAGAAGCTTTTCCTACTGTCCAATCTGAACCTCCTCTGATGCAGCTTCATTCCATCTCCTTGTGTCCTATCCCTGGTCCCTGGAGAGAGGAGATCAGCAAGTGGAAGTCTCTTCTAAATCCATGTTAGAAGAGGTACCAGCTAGAACATCATTCATTCATCTTCATATTTTTTCCACTTACTAGCTCAGAACTGAGACAAAATTTGCTATTTTTCTTTTCATGTTTCAATCATTACCTGTACCAGGGATGATCTGTGTTGGCATAAGATTCTCTGGTTCATGAGATTGACCCTTTGCACATTTCAGCCATGAGAAAACTTCCTCATCACCAATCTCCTCTGTCTCTGGAATAAAGAAAAAAAAATTAGATTTTGTACCAAAATTTAAATACAGAATACTTCTGCATTAATATTGTTTCTTTAGATTAACCTGGTGATCTCAGGAATCAGCTATAAATACAGACCATTAGAACAGGATGTACAGCAACTTTTGCCTCTTCAGATCATAAAACTACCACAGTAATTTTCCCTTCATCTCTAGCAGTTTGTTGTTTTCAATCACCTAAAAATCTTGGCTTCTAGCCTTAGTTTTTTTAAATATGATACTCTTGTTCTCATTATGCTTTCTTAAGTTATCCTTATTAACATCCAGTGTTTTATACATCTGTTCCATATAATAATATAAGTGACACTTATACCCCTACTCTTACTGATTGCCAGTTGACAGCACCCACACTACCAAAGTGGTCTCAATACAGTAAAGTACACAAAAAACCCCCAGCCAGGCATCTGCTTTTGTACACATGTCACGCCTCTATTTGTTAAAATTGAACTTACTGAACTTTTTGCTGAATTACAAGCCCTGGTGTGTCAAGGAATCAAAAAAAGAAGAAAACTTTCCAATCTCACTCCTTGTTAGACAGTAGTTCTCTGCAGTGTCTGCTTACTAGTTCACCTCTCGATGGTTCTGAACTGTTAAGATATTACTTATATTTCTCTTTTATACTTTCTGAGGGAAAGATAGAACTATCCAGTTGTCTGTCTCAGTACACAGTCTATGCCTGCTGATGCTGTAATTTTAATAATCACATCCTAAGCAAATAAATAAAACACAGGTACATAAGGAAATGAAGAAAGGACCGGCAGCATAAAAGACAGTAGTTCCCAAGTTCCAAACAAGCTGACAGTCACTAATTCTCCCACAAAACCTTCAGCAACTTCCCAGAAACTATCCCCAGTGAAAACTAGTCAGGTCAAAGATTACAGTGGGTAGAAGAGCCCAGTACTCACCACTGCGTGGACGGCTCTTCCTCAGCCGGTAACAGTCCAGACAGACCCCAAACCCACACTTCCGACACACCCAGTGGATATTGAAGAGTGTTGTCTCACACACATCACACATCTCCCTCACACCACGTACTGCTCGCTTCCATGCCACCTTCTCTATAAAGAGGAGGAACACTGAGAATTAGTGCTTTGACACTTTGCATTTCTCCCACCTAATTTGAGAATATCACAGCAACGCTGATAAAGAAACAATTCACAGAAACGTGAGATGAAGGCAGAGTATAGAAACATGTACTTTTTACATTCAGAGACACGTTCTTTGAGTTGCTAGTTTAGTGACACTATTAAAATTCCCCTTTCTAAGAGTGGGTAAGGTCAGGTCTGAAAATGCACATTACAAGGAAACGCAGCACCTTACAGAGTTCTGTAATGACTGAATTTCAAGGAGCACTTACGGAATTTATAGCAAAATTATAAAACTTGTGCTAGTTTATGAACAAATAACATTACCTTCTAAAACCAATAAGAATGCATATTTAGTTTTACTAATCAGATGCCTGTCAACAATTCAGATCCTGAACACATATGCTGAGGAAGGGGAAGGCCCCTCCAAAACGATGCTCTTGTACATTCCAGAAACTAAAGGGAAAAAGTCAGATAGTCAGTTACCCATGTGATAGGCTAAGCTGGCCATCTTTTCATTTTTTATTAAAACTATTCCCTTTGAAGTGGAAAGCTGGCAACTAGTTGCTCAGCTGAGTCCTTGCAGGTTGAATGCAGGTACTGCTCCTTCCCTAGAAACCCCTGAGCTTTTACGTGATGTCTCTGGAGTATAAAAGGATAGGAATATATGAGAAAAGTTGATCATTAAAGTACAGCTGGTCAGTGTGTAAGTATTCTCGATTTATTTCTAATTTCTTAGGAGCATGAGTCAGCTGATTTCTGAATTTATTTCACATCTAGGAAAGTTATCATTAGCTTCCTTGATAGTAATGTTGCACTGATCTGATCCAAAAGAAAAGTCCCGAATGCTGGTCCCACAACTACACACCCCCCAAAGAAGTGAACATAGCCTTCTCTTTGGAAGAGCAGGAGAAGCATTTTAACAAGAAATTACATGACATTTTCAACTCTATTCCACTGCATTGTACACACATTACACAGAGAGGATGGACAGAAAACATGTCAAAAGTCCAGCTTACGATGTGGCTCCACCATCATCATCGCCTCCTTCTCTGACATAACAAGTTGGCAGAACTGGTCCCCAACATTGGCCAGGATATATTTGGAAGTTTCCAGATCTATCCCTTCCGCAGGGGAGGAGGAAGGAATCCATAGGCTCATGGCATCTGGGTCACTTTGCTGTGGGTTCAAGAAACCCTCTACTCGCAGGATCCCTTTCCGGGTAAATACCAGCCTGCAGGAAACAGGATGGAGTAACTGAGAAACCGATCAACCACCTTTAATAAACTTATAATGTTAATAAACTTATAATGCCATCTATGTCAGAACATAAACCCAGAAAAGGGGGAAAAAAGGCTTCAGCTAGAGTGCTGTATTCTACAGACAGTACATTTATTTTGCAAATCCCAGTAACAAGAGAATAAAGTATACAAAGCTATGGCTGCAAGACCCACTGGAATGAATCCGCAGATCCCAGTAAGTACTGGGGGGAAATCCCACATACAAGAAATTTCTACAGCTTGCTAAGTCTCACATCTCTATACTATTAATACAAAGAGATGACAACATTCAATTTGTTTGGGTTGTTGCATGATGCTGCTTGCAAAATTCTGAATGGTTCTCATTCTCAGTTTTAACTCATGAGAAAGCTTTTCTCAACTTTTCAATCCTGGTTAGGGCTGCCAGCACTTGTTCTAATAGCTCACATTACAGGATATGCAAAAATCCTCTTTGTACTGCTTTCCACAGAGATGAATCACAAGTGTTTTTACCAATAGCTTTGACCCCCCCTTGTCTTTGTGTGGTTAAAGGTGCAGCAACATATTACAGAACCCTAAACATCTCCTGCCAATATTAAAGGCAATGCCATTTTTCAGCAGAAACCATCTTGTCTTTAACCTCAAAGCTAGATTAATTTTTAACAAGCTTAGGAAGAGAAGCAGCATGATTACTGGGTGGGTGACACATACTAAAAATTCATTTCATCCTTTATATGCTAGAAAGTCAACAAACATTTTTGGAAGAAGATGCACAGCACTTGCTAGAATAGGTAGTTAAGGAAGATGAAGAGAAGCACGACAGGTCTATAAGAACTGGAAGAGCACGTACAGAGAGAACAGAGATGCAGTGTTCTCCTAAAAATCCATACTGTACTCAACAGAACCTAGTCAAACATTAGCCCCAGGCTAGCAATGTTTACCTACCTATTAAGCAAATTAAAATTTTATCTTTGTTCTGAATGCCTTATGAAGGAGGGAGAGAACAGTTATTATATATAAATTGCTACCCAGCAGTAAAATTCTACCCAATAAAGCAAATTCAATTTCCTGAGCTGGACCTTGAGACTCAGTCACTATCATATAGCTTTGTCTTTGAACAGCAGCTCTTCCCACCCCATTGAGGGAATTCTAGTCAAGGGATGCAGAGAAATGCAAGACACTCAAAACCTTCATCATTGTACCCAAGCATATTAAATAAGTAAAACATAATTACTTTGTGCTTGGACATGGTCCAAGCTCTGCACACAGACTACACATGAAGGAAGGAAGAATTTGGGCACCTCCGGAAGTGGAAGAAGCGACAGGCCACAGTTGAGTCATCCTGCTCTTGCTCCTTAAATTTGCGGTAGCGCTCCAGACGGCACTCCCGACACTTGTGCAGATGTGGAGCTACATTGATGCAAGAGCCATCCTGGAGAAAAGGCTCCCCTGACTGCTTCAGCTTCCTCACCTTACTCATATCTTTCAGCACAGACTGGCCAACTGGGTGAGGCAAAGTAAAAGTAAAAATCTATTAGTTAATTGCAACAGCAAAAGGACGCTGGCTCCAGTAATCATCTTTTCAGAGATCTGTATGTTCATACCCATGTAAAACCAGTAAGTCTGTTTAAATCTGCAGCACACCACACCTCTGTCCTGACAAATACATGCTTAAACATTTCTCAAAGTGAACATCTAATTCACATACAAGAAGCATTACGCTTTAGCCTTGCAAGCATCCCGTGTGCTGCCTACTGAGCATAAACGAGGTTTACAACTGTGGTTAGTTCACGGAGTTCACTCAGGAGATAACCCAGTATCCCACCTCCTCGTGCTTCCAAGACATCACCTGCATTCAAGTCATCACCTTTTAGGGGAGCTGTGCGGGGCCGGCCCTTTGGGGATTGCTTCCCCTTTCCTTTACACAGCAGCAGTTCCGCATTGCGCTCCGCATTGGGGCCCAGCTTTGCCATCAAGTGGTCTGGGATACCCTTCATACAAGCTTTGACCTGCAATTGGTCTTCAGAGTCACTCAAATCTGACAGGTCACTATTTGTACTGGAGTCAGAGTCCTGTTTGGACGTTAAGCTCCGCTCATCTAGCGAGAACCTTTTCACAGCTTCAAAAGGAGCTTTGTTCTCCTGTGGAAAGTCTGCCTGTGAAGAGAAAAAGCTAGATGGATGTCTGCCAAACACATTAGAAAAAGTTTTCAGAAGAGGATTGTCCTGCTGCCCAGGCCCAATGGCTGGTTTTTCTTCTGTTGGGCTGGAGGAAAGCGTGGGCATCTCGATAGGCTGTGTCAGGTTGCTGGTCGGTGAGCTGGAACGGCCGTTCCCTACAGTGGAAGGGCTCTGAACACCAGCAGCTACTGTTGAACCAGGAGCACTGGAGATCATCTTTGAGGAGTCAGTTGTTATAAACAAGCTTTTCTTCTTAGCTAAAGAGTCTGTAGAGGTGAGCGATTCCGGCCAGCCAGAAGTGGCCTTGTGACCCACAGGTGTGGAGGGAGCAGAAACCCCCGTCTGAGATGAAGATGCAAAGCCACTGAAAGGACTAAGTTCTGCTTTCTCAGCAAATGCCAGGAAAGGGTTTGAGGGTTCCTCTCGTGATAGCTTAGGGGGCTGTAAAAACAGGTTCTCATGACTATCTGGGGGACGAGTATTCAACAGACTTCGTGAAAAGGCTGGAGTAAGGGTAGGCATGGATTCCACAGGCAGCTTCCGCTCCACAGAACCACCAGACTGGGCTCCTGGTTTACTGTCCACTGAGAGAATTTTACCTTTACAGATCCCAGAACCCACACTCTCTGTACACTGCTTGAATGAGTCCCGACTAGAGACATCTTCAGTCAAGCTCTCTGAAATGACCGTGAAATAGTTACTGGAAGGAAGATTTTGGGACATGCACTGAAAAAACAAGTTCTTGGATGGATCAGAATCTTTCTGAGCCTCTGGTCCAGTACTACAACCAAAAGGAAATCCAGAAGACTTGCTTTCTGGAGTCATCACTCCATTTGATTGGCTCCTTCCAGCCCCAAATACCAAGGACTGGGAAGCACTTGGGAGAGACACTCCAAATCCAGAAGAAGTCAAAAGTGAATTTCGGGAACTCTGAAACAAAATTAATAAGCATTAGCGTATTAAAGGATTATTGTTAGATTCAAGAATACTTTGATTCATCTATTTGTACAATTAGCATTCTACTTATCTGGAATAGAAACTTCCAGCAGACTTATTTACAATGAAGAAACTAAATATTGAAACTAAATACACAGGGAGAAAACTAACACTTTATGTCTTATCACACTGAGACACAAGACAAGGGGAGCTAATTCACTGAAAAGCAAATTATTAAAGCTGCCACTCATTTAAATTCAAATAAACAAGAGGGGAAGCCTAACTGAAACTGCTTTTGAATAACCTTCCATCTTTCACCCTCCCCCAAGATCATCCTGATAAGCTTCTCCTACTTAAGCAGCACTCTTGAAATAAGTAACTAAGTTTGCAATTTAAACAAAGCAAGCCCTCTAGCAGTTAGAACAAACTATTCCTGGTCCCAGCAAGCCACATCTGCTGACAGGTACATAAAGGCCTTTGACGTGGTGCCTTCAGAGGATTACTCAGCAAAGGTTGAGCACAAAGGGCTTTATTTTTGTGATCACTAAATACTGGAAAGTTTTCTGACTGGTAGATTTCTGCTAGAACCATAACTGTGATATGGAATATTCACTTCCTCTCTTCTCAACTGATACTTGTTCAGATTTTCCAATTCTGACAGTCCTATTGTAACTGATTATATGCTGTGACTAACTCCTCATAGAATCATTTAGATCAGTTCTACTCCTTTTGAGTTTCCACTTAGAAACCTGCTCATATTTTTCACTTTTATTTCAAGGTCATGTTAAAATACAACAACAGACTCTCTGCAACACATCCTACTGGTCAATGAACACCTACCATACTGCACACTCTGGTTTAGCTTGTTCCCCTTTACCAACCTCCAGCTGTAGCAACTTTAATAACATATTAACAGTTCTTCCAGGTATTAGAATTTCAGCTATTTCTTTTTAGAGACAAAAGTAATTTTAAAAAAAACGGTGCTCTAAGAGTTTTAAAAAGAGTATGAACGCAAACCAACCTTGTTAAGCAATCTCAAGGACCAAATCACACTATGATAAAGTGGACAGTCTGAAGCAGTAACACGTGAACTATCTACAACACTCTTGCTGGTTTATGTCACGTTCCCTCCCTCAAGGAAAATACAGTTTAAAATGGCCTAGTAGCCTGCCTGCAAACTCTGAAGCCAGGTTATTAATGTTTTAAAACAAGTAATTTGGGGTTGGAGAGAGGGAAAGAAGGAGAAGTGGTACCAAAATTTCTCAGTACAATTAAAGTTGTTCCTTAATACCACTGATGATAGAATGAATTTTTATCATTTACCTACACAATGTATAGGTGCTCCCAACACTAAATATTTTTCTTTTTTTGGGGGGTGGGGAATAGAAGAGAGAGGAGGTTATGTTATATTGTGCTCATTATGTTACACTCCTGTGTTCAACAATTCTGTTTCTCCTTTACACCTTACCATCTAGGAATCTTTACCCCAAGGTAAACATCTAACCTTTACACCCATTCCATTAGGTAATACAAAAGACAGGCATGGCAATAATCCATTTAACCTCCT
>NW_016690280.1:157540-247690 GCF_001604755.1 Lepidothrix coronata
GCCAGTGGTAACTACCTGTCAGATCACACAGAAGCATGTAATAAAAACCAGGTAACTCTAGCAGTGCACAGATCCTCTGTGCTGTTCACAGGTTTATGGACAGCAACAGGGCGAAAGCAAACAGCCTAAGCTAAAATACACAAATCATATTTATTGAGGCTAAGACTTCATCTGCTATGCTGTACTTGTTTCAAACCACTTGTACAGTGTGTCAGATGGAAACCAAGATAAGGTACAGGAAGACCACAACATAAGAGATCCAGAGGGCAGCTTTCTGTGCATCAGCACGCTCTCCCACCCAGAGAATCACTTCTAACATTTTTTCATACAGCACTCATTCCCAAAGAAATTCTTGCAGCTTTTTTTTTTTTTTTTCATAGAAATGGCCTGTGTAACACCATTTATTCTGGAAAGTCATCATAACAGGAAAAAAAATATTATAAAAATTCTATGAATCACAACATGAGTAATCACTCATCTTTTAAAACAAGTAACAAAGAACCAGAAGAACAACTTTTGGTGAAGCTGTCATTCTCCACATATAGATATTGAGGAGTGGTATTTTAGGAACACCAAAAGTGCTTCATATTTTTACCTCAGTCACAGACACCTCCATAAGACGAGTTATTGGGTCTTGATGGCTCACAACACCAGAGAGCCAGCTATTTTCATCCTCTGGTTGGTAAACCTTAACTCTTTGGCCTTGGACACTGTAAGGACCTGGAAAAGAGGGACTCTGAGTATATTTTCCAGACAAGCTTTGTGTCATACTAGTTAAGTCATGCAATAAAATAGTTCTGTACGCTAATAATTCTGCTAATATCAGATTGTCAAAATCCACATGATCCAACAACCTGTATGTGATACACTCAGAATTAGGCAGAAGGCGGCTCTAAACTGGACAATTCTAAAGCTACTTGCTCATGTAAGAAGTCTTGTCCTCAGAAATTCTTATGAATACACCAAGAGGCACCAAATTCCCGTAAGGAATTACATCTCCCTTCAAATGTAAAACAGGAGCCTATCTCTAGGGTGGCCCCTGGCACTTGAACTCTGGATAGAACATTGTTTTAGCACTTGACCAAGACTACCCAGATCTACAACAGAAGTCACAATCAGTACAGGATCCAGATAACAGATAAGGTATTAACTCTATGCTGACCAGCTGTGTCCACACCACATTTTCAACTTAAACAATTCATGTATTAATCAGCAAAATGCCAAGATTTGAACTGACACTGCGAAGACAGTTTCTGAGGATCAACAACAACTACAGAAAAACTTCAATTCCAAATTTCCAGAATTACAGATTAGAACCATAAAAAGGACCAAAACTTTAAAAATTCTAAACTAAAACTTAAAATAAGGGAAGTTGTAAATACATGGAAATAGTCCTACTTTAACTAGGGACCATTCCCAGTAGGTATATCTGGTTGTATCTCAGCAACTGCTTACCTGTATCTGTGACAAAATAATGCTTTTTTGTAAAGAAATTGCAAAATATAGAAAAGCGACCTTCCAAATCAAACAGTAACAGATACTATTACTATCCTCCTTCACAAATCCCAGCATAGTCTAACTGTTCCACAACAAAGTAGCTCTGAGATAGAAAATACATTTCTCACCTCTACTAAAAATCTCCTGAAGCTTCTGGTCGCTGATCAGTGTATTGACAGATTCTCTTAGCAAAGGCTGTTCCTGCAGAATCTGATTTTGACTCTCTGTTCCCATCTGCCAACAACAAACAATTTTAACACAAAAGTATAGTCTTTTAAGGTAACAGAATCATTAGTTCTTAAGGGACAGCTCTTCTTGGACTGTTGTCAGAGACTGACAAACCAAAAAAAATGTAAAATTAAGGACAACATTACTGAGCACGTCAGGAGGAATAAAAGCATTAGCTATGCAAATGCTGTTGCAAAACTTGCATTGCAATTATCAGCTACACAATGTTTGACAACTAGCTCTCCGAATGAACAATAGAGAGAGTAACTGGGACTTTTCAAATGCAAATGGAGGTAGTGTAAGAACTTGGAAATGCAGGGAAAGAAACACAAACTCATGAAAGGCAGCAAAAGGAAAAAGACAATGATAAGTTGGTGGAACAGTAGGAAAAAAATAATGTGACAAGTACTGGACAAAGTTAAATTTACGTTTTAACTCGACACAGTTCAAATACCTGAAATGACACAGTTCAAATACCTGAAATGACACAGTTCAAATACCTGAAATAAACGTAATCCACTGGCATCCGACAGGAAACGTAAATGTCTGTCCAGAAGAAACTCTACTGGGACCACAGAGCCCAAGCCCAGCTTATCTACTAGAGGAGTGAAGGTCTGTGATGAACAACCAAAAAAAAGGTTATTAAAATGACTGAGCACACTTACAGGCCAACAACAGTCGATTTCACATGTTATTTACATTCAAAAATAATAAAAAACTTAATTTCTCAACTTGTACTGCCCAGTGCCTGAGTTTTAATGCAAAATATTAGTCCTTACGTCTAAGCTAATAATTCTTGCATATTACAAGCAGGAATTACAGACAATTGCCTCCACTTCATTAGATCTTAAAGCAGAAATGAAAACATCTGTCCTGGTATTTAATTTTTCATAGGTAAGCACCTTTTGATGCTCAAGTAAAAAAAAAAAGCTTTGGTTAATAGTTCTAACTATCTTATATATTTCAGATATACCCTCTGGAAAGGAGTGTTTTTATTCCTGTACAGAAGTCAACTGTAAGTAATTTATAGGCTTATTTTTAAAGGGGAGCTTTTTTTGCTATTGCTTTGTGCCAAATTGAAGTTCATAGTAAGTGTAGTATTGATGTTCAAGAGGCAGAACAAATAAAAAAAAAATACCTAGCAGAATTAGAATGACCTTATAAGGTAACTTGCTGATGGCAGAGGAATTTGCCAACCACTGGAGTCTTTGCAAAGTGCTTTTAACACGATTTTAACACACAAGTATTCACGACATTTTTCCCTTAACAGCTCTCATCAAGTTTGTTTACACTCCACCCTCCTGTACACAGCAGTATAAATATAAATTATTTTTTTCAGTTTGAGTAAAACTACTTCCCAGAAGTGAACAGAACTACAAGAAGGAGACAATGAAGGATGAATACACATTCTTAAGTGAGGTATCTAAAAAACATTGCACCTGTGTACCCTGGTGCTTTGGCTAACTCCAGTCTGCATTCCCAGGCAGTTATCTGGGTCGGCCTCTGTGCTTAGAGATAGCTTCAGTGCTCTCCTGTCCAGAGCACAGAGGATGGAAACGCTTTTTTAACAAGCCTACAGATAAAGCTGGAGTTGTAGTGGAAGTGCTCTGGGATCATCACACAATCAGTGTGCAGAATGTGGTAACACCCCCAAATCACTCAGACTGACAGACTTGGGAATCATATGAAAGAAACTGATCCTGCATAAAAACAAGTTTCCCAGATGAAACTAATTGGAGTTCACTTGGAGGCAAGTTGGAAATACACTGAAAGGAAAACTCTGCCTGTGGAAAAAGCACTATCTACAGAATCTCTATTGTAAAGGCCTGGTTTTCTTTTGCCTTAAGCCAAATGCAATAAAGAAATTCTCAGAGAAAGATGCAGTACTGAACTTGCTGCTTTGAGCCCAAGTGTCCATTTACAACACTGAATTCAAACTCTATCAAGGCACAAGATCCTTGACTGGAAAAAACATTTCAACGTACCCACGCACAAAATGTATTAAAAAGCAGAGAGTAGGATTCCAAGCAGTTCAAGGACTGCGAGAGGAGAAAACAAACAAAACAAGGGCCAAAAAATAAAAGTTAAACAGCATGAAAATGAAGGAAGGATTCTCACGTATTTTGGTCAAACACTCACCAGTGCAGGCCACTGTGCCAGCGAGACTCGAGTCCCCTGAAGCATAACTGGGTCATTTCGAGGTGCCCAAACCAATGATCCTTCCAGCAGCAACACTATAACTTCTTCAGCATGGACTTTCACCCAGGCGTGTTGGTTCCAGTTACAGCCATCGAATTCCACAAAGATCTGATTAAAAAAAAATTTAGAAGGCATTTCATCTCTTTTCAGACACTGAATAGAAAATAATATTCCTACAATCCCTATGGAAAAGGAGACAGCAGCTTTAGTAAGAAAAATCAGGATAAGTGTTGTAATGTTAACACTGAGAACACCACATCTACAGAGCTATCAAATATTACAAAAGAAATGGGAATCTAATTCATAGCAATTACTAACCTATGAAACATTATTTATCCTGGCTTCAAACACTGCATTTTCCCATACAAAATATAAGATGTGAAAATTGTTCATCCCAAAATACAGCTGATGACCCAGTGGAAGCCTCTTTCACAGTAGGATTTTTTAGAGAATTTCTACACTCTTACTTGGCACTTCAAACAGCCATTCAATCAGCATGGTTAACTGACATTCACAGAATTAAACACTTCAGCCTGGAACATTTGTGTTCATGGAATCCACTCTACATCACATTTTTGTGTTGTCTTGTACATTATTAAACTCCCTGAACAAACGCAAATATTTTGGATGGCATGAGATTGCCCAGAATTAACTACTCGCTAGATTTTTAATTACCTTATTTACAAGTGTAACAACATAAACCACGCTACACACACTACAATTCTAAACCCTTACTCTATCATTCTCTTTTTTCCTATCATAAAGGACAAATGTTAAAGCCATATGAAATTACATGAAAAGAATGCTAAAAGCACAGGTTACAAATCCCATTCCATGTGCTAACAACTGGAGTTATTAAATATTAAAACACAGTTGTATTCCAATCTTTCATCTCCAGAACTTACATACTCTCCAAATACAATCAAATATGTCGGATGGACAGCAAGACATTCCTCATCAGATAAGAAACACATTAAGTTGGACAGTCAAAACAGTTTTGTAATCATCACAAGACCACTGAGGGGTAACAGGGCACTAACCAGAGACAGCTCTCTGCTTTACCAATAAACCTTATTAAAAGAAGTATTACACTTACACACTCCTCCCCCCAAACCCAAAAGCTCAAACTCCAAAGGGAGTGGGAAAGAATATGAAACAACTCTCCTGATGAATTCTTGAATTCCATTACTGTTAAAGCTGCCCTGCAGAGAAACAGTACTGGACCTTTCAAGATATCCTTCCTCCAATTCAACAAATTTCAGCAATATAGTGGAAACAGGACTGAACACCTTTCCAGTTTCCATGAGCCTATAGATTTCTTAATATTATACTTGTGCTACTTTGGCAGTAGCATGCAATGGAATGAGAGGAGTTTCATATAAGAGAAACAAAAGGGAATTATTTGTTTACAATGTGTACAGTATTTGCGAGGTAACAGTCTTGTTATGATTCACTTATCATAAAGGTTATATGAAAAAAGTTTGTCATAAAGAACTGTTAGAATAATGCTGACTTTGGAATATATGCTTTTCTGCAAAACAGAAAAGTCGGGGCAGGTTTGTCTTACACAATTTACATTCAATATTCCGTTCTCTTTCCCCTTTGTATAATCAAACAAGGAATGGAGTCCGGCCAAACTTTGCCTTACAACCACTAAAAGAGTTGTTACTAATTCTCAGCCAATACCCAACAAAGTATTTTCCTACACACAGATATGCAGGGCAGCTGTTCCAGATCCGTGCAACACCGCACAGGATATTGTCAGTGATCACACAGCAACAAAAAGGATGAAAACTTCAATATACACACTCAGTTTCTGCTTCCAGAATCTGCAACAGAAATCACTTTGTGTAATAATTGTGCAAGAAACACAAGGTGACTTGGCAGGGCACAGCCAGTGTTTGTGCATATACCACTCTGTATTACTACAGAAAACAGCTACAGCATATTCATGGACTGATGCCAAATGTGCTTAGATTCCTTAAGAAAAACACTATGGGAATCCTGAAAGAGATGCCTAAAGAAGGAAAGCAAGAACTGATGAGACAGATGTGAGAGTGAATGAACACATTGCCTTTTGATATATAAAGTGGTAAAGAGGAATATTCTACCTCTGCTTAAGGCTTCTGGGTTTTTCAACAAAGCAACTGCACTATAACTGAGAATTTCTCAATTTGAAAATTGTGCACTTCTCAGTCAAGAGGGAATCATTTCTGTGCTAAAGTCTTGGTTACATCAGAATAAATTACCTCTCAGATGTATCAATGGACCAACAATTCACAGGGTCACATCTACTGATAATAAATATCTTCTGCTGACCTTCCTAACTCTGCTCACAATCAGTTAAGACAAGCCACAGATAATAACACCAATGTTTCAAACAGTGGCATAGACTGCAACTATATATGTAATTAGTGCAGATATGTCTGTATCACATTAAAAAAATGATGCTGCTTAGACAAAGATACCTCTGCAGGATTTCCCAAGTTCTCCTGTGGTGAAAAACCCTTTCCCTATTGCTAAGCAATATCGAATTGCAAACAAAAACGATCTTTGTTTTCGTGGTTTGCTTTTTTTTTTTAATCTACAAAACTGGAGGTTTTTTCCAACACAAAAAAACAGGAGGGTCCATACACACCTGTAATTCTCCCCCTTCCCTTTTTTTTTTTTTTTTTGCCTGGCCCACTAAAAAGTGACACTGGAAAGCTGAGCTGTTGCTCTGCTTTTCTTGATACACAAAGACAGCCTGAAGCATTTTTTCCCAGAAGACACATTCTTGTCTAGATGCTACCCTAAAATTCAGACCTTAACTGTAGTGAGAGAACTACAGTCTGGCTCAAATGGAATTTCTCCTCAAGTTTTCCAACATCAGTTCTGCTATAAAAGCAGCAATGACAGGAAGACCATAATGTAGATTAGACAGACACTTTGGTCTTTTTCATCATGTGACACACAAGCTCTAAATATGATTTACAATAGAAAAAATACAGCAGCTTATTGCATTAGAATTTGCAGTAGACGCCATCTACAAAAAACATAAAATCTTTACAGTTTAGGGGGTTATATATTATAAAAAGCAGAAGATGAAAAAAAAATTCAAGTGCAAAAACATCCCTTAAAATGGTCTTAAATTTTACCTAGTTTTGAAAGGAAGGATGGTCCATCAGTTGCTAGAGAGTAGCCAAAGACCCAGGTTCAATTCCCTGCTTCATCAGAGGCTTCCTGCATGGCCTTGGTCAAGCCATTTGACCAAATGAAACTCACTGACTGAGTTTCCTCATCTGTAAATTGGAATAATAGTACTTATACCCAGAAAGGAGGCACTGGTGGGAATCTGTTGCAGACTAACCAAGTAAAACTAGATAACAAGTTGGTCCATGACCTCTTACTCGTGATGTAGAAAGACCTACATTGTCAACATCTGGGAAAGAAAGGAAGAGAAGGCAGAAACCGAGATTTCAGTGTGGCAAACACATCTGAGGCCTCATGCAGCTGGTATGAGATGAAATTAAAACAACTAAACTACAATAGTTTCCTAGTAGTTTCCTGATGCAAACAGTACTATTTTGGAATCCATTATGTGAGACAGATGATGTACACATCAGTGCTTAAAAACCTTTCAGCTTCCAATTCAGTAACCATGTTTCAAACTATTTCTTACAAGCAAAGGCAAAAAAATCCGATCTGAAATATATATCTACAGACACAGTGTTTTACTGCAGCTCATTCACAAACATGCAAAGGAACAAGCCTCAGCTTTGGAATACCTACCCCATGCTGTACCAACCTCAGTTCAGAGTCACTTTAGAGCACATTGCACCTGACACACTCCTGTTGTAACAAACAGAGCAGCACTCGGAGCCCTGCACAATCAGCCCTGTGGGTGCCTCTGTGACCCAGCAAGAGGCTGAAACTGTAATTGTCACTGGTAGGAATGCCACAGCAATCCAGCTGGCCTCAAGCCATGCTACCTCTGTAACAAGACACTACTCAAAACTGATGTACCATTTTATTTACAAAAGAAGGTGGAGTACAAGCAGATTTACATCGTGCCTTCAACTCCAAAGACTCTACTTAATCCAATCCAAATACAAAAGGCAGATTGCAGGTGGCCTCTACACTTCTGACCCCTCCCTGTGAGATTTGGCCACCATACAAACCAGATCATTAGTCAAAGCAAAGCAGTTGTCCAAAATTCAGAATTGGAAAGGCCTTCAAGTAGCATGGTGCTTTATTCTCCCAATACACAGCAAGTAACAAATACGTACATTCATAATTCTGTACTGCAAGTTCTTCAATAAGTTACTCGTAAAACAGCACCTTGAGAAAATTATGGCTCTTTGTAGTCACTTTAAGTAGTTAATATGTTTCAGGAATTTAGATGGGTAAAACCCCTTAGATGAGCTTGGATGAAGATCAGCAGCCCGCTGTCACTGCAAGCAGCAGGACGGTGCCTCTCCACTGTCACTGCAGGGACCCATTGCTTCCCCTCAAACAAGCAGCCCAGCTGACCCACTGTGGGTACAGTGAGGGAACAGTGGCACTGAGCACACACAAGGAATTGCTAATTTCCTGCAATCTTCCTCTGTGCTGTTTATTTAAGGGTCCAGTGAAGCATCACTCACAAGAAACAGGAAGGGCAATTACTTTCTTTTTTTTATAGCAGCTAGCTACTATATTGACTTAATCATAACAACATCAGGCCAAACTCTTCCACTCAAGTCTTCATCAACAAGCTTTTTCTTAAACATTAAGACAGGAACATGAAGTACTGGACTATTGTCTCTCCTGCAGTGCAGAATTTCTCTGCTGTGGTACTTTTTTCCACTTTAACCACTGAGCAGCTGAACACTTGAGAGAGATGAGCTGATTTGAACGAGTTTGGTTTATGTCAAACACGAAAATGACTGTGCTCAGTATCTCCCTCTCAGATAACAAACGCTTCCCAAGTCAAATTTGGGATCTAACAGTAACCTCACAGCAACCTGTAACCTCACAGGTAACCTGTGCCTGCAGAGCCAACACGGGTCTATCAAAGGAACCGGATCCAAACCAGCAGCACACACCAGACACAGCAGCACTTCATGCAAGCCCCACCTCAAGGCAGCCCTGTAACACCCCTCACACTTTGAAACAAATCCAGTCACTGCAGTGTATTTTACACCAGGCAGAGCCAAATATGTTAATCACTGTGCTTTGCTTTTTAAGAGGAACTTTATTTCAGAAAATGTTTGCATTCCTACGGGAACTTCCTGCCATATGACACCTCCTTGCTCACAGCCAGAGACAGACTGCCTTTTGAGGCAGCACCAGCCTATTCTGTATACTGAGAACTCATTCACCACTCCCCAGGCCTATCCTTAAAAAGTGACCCCTTTTTTCCTTAATTTATACTAAAATTAACATTTCTGAATTTTCCCTGCTATTAGTAACTTGACATACTTGGCTACTGGAGCTATTGGAAAGTGTGAGTTTCATAGAACAAATTTGTTTTGGAAACATATATATAATTTTGTTAAATACTGTGCTTCTAAAATGCACCTTTGCCTAGGGTCTCTCTGCATCCTAAAGTATCATAAAAACCAACTTCAGGAAAATATCAGCAAAGCAATCTTTGTTGACTGTTGTTTCATTCTGCAGCTATTTGGACTGCAGACATAATGTTCTTCCCAAGTATTCTGCAACTCAATTACCAGCAAAAAAAGCATGAGGATCTCTAGATCAGAACTCTGAAGGAAAAGAAACACCTCAGATCACAGTTTGGATACCCAGACTTTGAAAACAATTTAAAATTGTTGCCTTATAACTGGCAAGTGGCAAATACAACACTGGTATTTAAATAAGGAAGAAGGAACCTGATAACCATTAGTTTATTATGACAATACCAGTTGTTTACCAAATCTTAGAATAAGTTTCAGGTGAAAGATGGGTTAAAGGCTGCAAAGAAAAAAGAATGGCAATACATGGGAGCAGTTAAAAGAAAGTTTTAACTACATAGTTTACATATGACACTTCCTCTTACTGCTTCTAACCTGAACTTGAGTATCCAAAGCATTAAATGGTGATGCACTGAAAATGAAGAAAGCTGGGATTTACAGAAGTCTAAAGGGAATGGTAAAAGCAGGATGAAAATTACAATGGCAAGTACTGGAGCAGCAGAATTAATACTGCAACATAATTAATAATGTCAGTGATAAAGTTGGCATAAAATGTACCAAATTTCTTTACACTCATTCCTGGTCTCAAGCCTAACAGTACCTTATGCAGACCAGAGGAAAAACCTGAGGAGCTTTTGTAAGTTCTTGCAATCACAGCCACTGAAAATTTGCTATTTCAATTGCTAATTCTGGTTTGACTCACTCTTTTTCCTTTGCTTTCCAAGTCTGGCATCTTCCTTGAAAAACATTACTGGTAAAGTAATGCATCTCTTTTTATGCCAAGTTTTACAGATTAAATCAGATAAATTGAAGAATTTATTTTAGATTATGGGATGATAGACCACAGGACTATACTTAAAAGAAGTCCAATCTCAAAGAAAAGCTTTAACCTGGAACTTAATGCCACATTCTCAATAACCCAAAAATAAGAAACCAAAGCTGTTCTTTGCAAGTAGCAAATTATGCTGTTCTTTAGAAGAATGTCTCAGAAACTCTCAGTCTCTCTCCAGATTCATCCACTTCACTGTCACTTAACATACTAAGTAACTCTAACAAATGGAATTCATCTCTGAATACAATCATTAATGTCAAAATGAACAAGGTGGACACCCAACACGAGCATGACTTTTTGAAAGAAATTCAGAAAGATGGTGTCCTGGTCTGCTAAGGAAAAACTGCAAGGCAAACTTGACAAGAAAACCTCCCACTTCCCATTATGTTTTGCAAATGGAACATCACCATCTAGTGTAGGTGAGATACTCCAAAGGGACTCACAAGGGCTGCACTGGCAGCAAGGCAGCAGCACTGCCTCAGAACAGCACGACAGATAACGTTCCAAAATAAAACATACCTAGAAACTACAAAAGAAAATAAACCTGCCACTGATTGAAAAGTTGGGTTTGATCTTGATTAGATAGAGCATCTAAGCAAAAGGAGGTGGCACAAATTATTAGATGCAAATACCAGTGGCTTCACAGGAAAAGCATAAAGCACTGCACAAGTACTTGGGGTCACCAGTAGAGCAACCGCAGGACAATAATTATGTGGGGGTAAAACTGAGTTTTGTTGTTGTTCTGTAGTCAGCAATTGAAACTGGAGATGACCTAAAGAGCACCCTAACATTACTGAGAGAAGTTACTATATGAGCACATGTATTTTATGACCACATTAAAAAGCTATTCAGCAACCAAAGGCAAACGTGATAAACTTCCTGCAGACAGACTCTGCCAGGACACAGTAACTTTGCAGCCCTCACTTCCAAGAGCTGGATCTGAACACTCCCATTAATTTAACATACAAGAACATGATTTGTCATGTCAGTATAAATAGACCTTGATGTAATTACCACTAAATATAAAGAACATGGGTAACTCTAGTAAGAGATTCCTTGAAAATACTTAAGCATTAAGCCTATATCAGCTGCACTTTTCCAGTCAAATAACCATGGTTCACTGTCTGAAATGGGGAATCTGAAATCTTTGTTTCTGCTGCAACAAACACCACACAGAAGGAGAGACTGGCCCTCCAAAGCCAATCCAATACTTAAAAGCCAATGAGCTTTACAGATCATCCACTACCAGATGAGCAAAGACTTATTTTACAGCCCTTCACGGATGCAAATATATAGCAGTCATGCTGTGTGTGATTTTACAGCTAAGCATCATTTGAGAAGACTCTCACCTGGCAGCATATTGACAGAAGGCTCAACAATTTTCACCCTTCCACAGTTGCCTAAGGACATCCACATCTGACCAGTGCAAGGCTGGACAGGACTGAGGTGGGGACTAGGTGGACCTCTGACCCTGCCCAGTGCACCTGCTCTTTCACTGACACAAATGTAAAACACTGTGGTTTGACCCTGGCTGGACATCAGGTACCCAAAGCTGCTCTATCACTCCCTTCCTCAACTGGACAGAGAAGGGAAAACGTACAAAAAGGCTCATGAGTTGAGATAAGGGCAGGATGAGATTCTCACTGATTACCAACAGGGGCAAAACAGACTCGACTTGGGGATATTAACTGAATTTAGTACCAATCAAAACCAGAGCAGGATAATGACAAGCAAACTCAAATCTTAAAAACACCTTTCTCCCACCCTTCCAGCAGCACAGGGAGACGGGAATGGGGACTGAAGTCAGTTCATTGTTTCTGTCACTGCTTCCTCCTCGGGGAGAGGAGTCCTTCCCTTGCTCCAGTGTGGGCTGTCCCACAGGAGACATGTTCCACATGTGCTCCATGATCTTTTCCTACATGAGTCCTTCCCACGGGCTGCAGTTCTTCACAAACTGCTCCAGTGTGTCACACAGGGTCACAACTCCAGCCACTAAACCTGCTCCAATGTGGCCTCCTCTCTCCATGGATCCACAGGTCCTGCCAGGAGCCTGCTCCAGCACAGGGTCACCATGGGGTCACAGACTCTCATGGGCTTACTTTCTTTAAAGCTTCCATATTTCTCCACAAACTTCCCAAATATACTTACTTTGTGCAAGACAGATTTAAAATGTATTGAAACTGCTGCACACATGCAGATCAGTGTAGCACATGTTCAGTAGTGTGACATTCCCTAAAATATCAGAAACACTGTATAAAAGCCATGCAGGCACAGCTAGTGAAGTGGACACTTCCATAACTCCCGGGAATAAAGCAGTACAACTGAAACTCCTGCATGTGTACAGTGGAGGGGGGAAAAAGCAACAAGACAGGAATGTGGAGTCTCAGAGATTAAGAGAAACATGGAAGACAGCAGGGTGAGAAAGTATTCAGCAGACATGGAACTAGTGCTGCATAAGGACAACTCTGCAAGGGGTTTAGCCAAACATGTACCAGCTAATAAACCTCTTTCAACCACTGCCACACAAATTTTGTTAGTTACCTCTCCATTATCTGCATTTTGGAGGAACAGCCCTTCACCTCCCAGTCCTACTGCCAGCCTTGATAACACCAGTGCTGAGATCAGTCCCAGCAGTCCCTCCCACAGCCACCACCAGCCCTCCCTCACTCCATTCAGTGAGCACAACACAGGACACCTGAGATGGCACAGGACTGGGAAGGCTCTTTAGCTTGAGCCTGGACCCCACTCCTCATCTATACCTTGAAAACCACCTCAGATCTGCTAAGAGCCTTTGAGCACATTGCAAGTCACAGTGAGTTTCCTCTACTGCAATTACACTGCCAAAGAAGTCAAGACCTTTTCTTCTATAAATCACATAAACTTATACAAGCTACAAATGTAGAGGTATTCCATTCCATTCCCCCCATATCATCCCTGCTCCTTCCATTTCAGTAGCACAACAGTTAGAGAATATCTCATGATCCTATCAAGCCCTGAGAGAAGTCATCAGTGGAACTACAGAAGACATTCCTTACCACATGAATGCATATTTTTCAGTGTGGATGTCTATCTTGCACATGTGGGAAGACAGAAAGGTCTTCAGAAAAAAAAAAAAAACAAACCTGTGCCATAACAAGGATTCACAGTACTGAGTATTTAGGCCACCAATAAAGTACCCCAGAATAAGCAGAGAAAATGTACAGGCACTACTTTTGCAGTTCTCCTTCACAGAACTGTATTTTAATCACAAAGCAAGTAAAGATGTACTTGAAAAAACATTTGACATTCTGTTTGTTCTTAAAAATCTCTTTTACAACAAGAAGCATTAAATATATGCCTTCTGGTCTTACCAATACCCATCCAGCCCAGTGTTCTGCTTTCAACAGCAGCAATATGAGACATCACTTAGGGAGTGAGTCGAAGCCTACACCACTGCCTGGGGTCACTTCTCTTGTACTCTTTCAATACCCAAAGACATACAAGTGGAGGGAGAATGATCCAGGGACATGATCACCTCTGCAGAACAGAAGGAAATGAAGAGGACAGTGGCACAGAAAGCAATCTGAATGTCCCAGACTCACAACCCCAGCTTGCTGTGAACCACTTCCACAGAATCCCAGTCTGAAAACGCCTCTTTCCCTACAGTTTGAAAGCCTCTACAAGTACCCCATTCAGTCCCAGAAAGAACTGAAGCTCTTCAGCAGACACATGTGCACAACAGGCAAGAACCTCCACACACCTGCCCAACAGGCAGGACAGGCACATTTTTCCCATGTGCTTCCCTACTGCCAAGATGACTCTCAGGTAGCATTCAAAACCTGCTTAAGGGCACATAACCCTAAATCCAGTCTTGCAGGGTTCCAGTATCCCTCATCTACTACATGTAGCCTCCAGACAGGAAGATATTCTTTCTCAATGTGACCTAGTTAGAAAAACTAGTTGAAATATCCTGATATTTACAATTAAGTCAGGGTTGTGATACTGCAGAAATAAATTAAGCTTATTCCACAATCCAGATAATTTCTAAATACCAACTTTATTCAATTAAATCCCTTACGAATAAAACACTTTAGATTACATGTTTTTGTTAGACTGTAGAATCTACATATCATATATGAGGAAAAATACATTAGAATACATTCAATTATGTGCAGATTATTGTAAGAAATAGAAAAAAATTCAAGACATAAAGAAACCTTGGATAAAACATAAAAAAACCTTGGATAAGACAGTAAAAATCCTTGGATAAGACATAAAAACCCCTTGTTTACTCCTGAGTTTTCTGCCTTAGAAATGTGCAAATATTCAACTGCAGTTTTGTATTTCTAAAAGCCCTACATCAGATTACAGGTAACTGAAACCATCCTTTCAGGATACTATGAGAAAGCACAGACTTAAGTAAGCCAAAGAGTAGAAAAGATGTTTTTCCTAGCCTTTTTCACACCTAGTCCACATTATTACTTTTCCTTAAATGAATATTTCCTAAGCAGTGGTTGACTGCTTGGTGCCAACTCATCACTTCTGACAGAATTAGTTTAAAAAGGATTTTTTTTCTGATGGTACATCACTAGCATCGTCACAGCAGTGTTCATTACGCATGGAAGGGTCCCTGAAAACACTGAATGTTCCACATTACTCTAAATTCTGCCTCAAGTATTCTACACAGTTCACATTTTAGAGTTCTGGTACAGATTTCGAGACTATAGAGACAGCTGCACCACTGGAACTGTGCTAAGTGGGAGGTTATTGATGAAAGGAGCTGAGGAGAGAACTGCAGTGCTCAATGAAGGTAATGCATTCACACATCAAAAAAACCCTATTCTTCCCATGCTATCTGTCAAATAGAGAAGTTGATTTTTACTTTGTGAAGGCAGTCTAACAGGTGTCACATGGCTGGACACCAATGACTAACCAGGAAACAAGTGACCACCTTTTACTGAGCAGAGATTCTCAACAAAACCAAACCAATAAACAAAAAAACCTCCAAACAAAAAAAAGCAATACTTCACCACTCCTTCCACCAAAATAGTAATTAAGATCAGGCACATGGAAAATTCATTCCATCATACTCATATTTGCAGTGGATGACTCCATAATGCAAGAGCACTGATGACACACATGTCCAATGCAGTCTGCTACAAGACCAGCTCTCCAGCTGGGTCTTAGCCCCTATACATTTTCACAATTCAGACAGTCTCAAACACTTGTCACATTTTCAAAAACCCCTTTCTGCACAGGTTTTCCCTTCCTCCTCCTTAAACAGGTAGAGCAGAAACTGGAGCACACCACCACAGCTCCCAGCTGCAGACACAGGGTGCTGGGCCCCCTTTGCAAAGTCAAACCCAGCACTGCTTCCTGCTGACAGCCCTAGAGCAAGGCCAAACAAAGCAGCATCAAGACTGTAGGATGTCAAGGAAACTTCTCAAAGTTGGAAGTCTGTAAAGAAGCCCGAAGAACTTATCGTAACAACTAATTTCTGATTTTTAAAAAAGCCAATCATAAAGAGAACTAGAACTGGGCTCTTCACAAACACAGAACTTCGTTTTCCCTACCGGGGGTCATTGTACAGCCCTCTGAAGCACACCATCACTTACAGAACTCACACGGGCAACGGGAAACAGCACGTTTCAAGATACCAATACCTTTCAAAAGCTCTTTTTAGGGATCTCCACCCAAGCGTTTCACTGAGCCATACTAGAAATACACCAAAGAAATGCTAAAGAGTGTTTAAACACAGTATACAAAGCCCAAATTCCCACAGCCTGAGACAGAATTAAGCTGATGATCCTCAACCAAGATTATGCCCTCAGTGTATATTTTCATACACCGTTTAGGCTTATCAAGAATATTTAACATCTTCCCGGGGGGTAAAAAAAAACAAACCAAACCAAACCAAGCAAACCCAAACCCCAGCACTTGAGAGGTTACGCACAGCTCAGCATCCCTGTCCCGGACGCGTCTGTCTCACGCGTTAAGTTTCAGCCCCCGGCCCGGCGCTGCCGGACCCCTCGCACACCTGCCGGGCCGCTCTCGCCGCAGGCCGTGCCCGGCGCTGCCCGTCCCGGAGCGCGTCCGGCGCTGCACGGAGGGCTCGGGCCGCCGGCACCGCCCGCCCCCGGCCCGGCACTCGCGGGAGCCCCGACCCGCGCCCCCCCCCGCCCCGCCCGGGCCTCACCGCCAGGTCCTGCGGCACCGCTCCGCTCATGGCCCGCACGGTGCCGCTCCGCCAGGCCCGCGCGGGCAGCGCAGGCCCCGGCTCCGGCCCCGCCGCTTCGCCCTCGCCCGGCCCCGCCGCCAGCAGCAGCAGGAGCCGCTTCCCCACGGGGGAGGCCGCCGCGTCCGCCATCCCCGCCGGGCAGAGCCGCCGCCGCCCGAGCGCTCCGGCCGCCGCCGCCCGAGACACCGAGAGGCTCCTGCCCCGCGCTGGGCCCGAGCGCCGCCCGCCGCCGTCCCGGCGTGCACCGCGCCGGCCGCCCGGCCCCAC
Organism: Lepidothrix coronata; assembly: GCF_001604755.1. Classification (NCBI taxonomy): domain Eukaryota; kingdom Metazoa; phylum Chordata; class Aves; order Passeriformes; family Pipridae; genus Lepidothrix; species Lepidothrix coronata. The sequence goes on from NW_016690280.1 coordinate 174,438, forward strand.
AGCGCCCCGCGCGGGACGGGCGGGACCGGCGGCGTGAGGGGAGCGGGCGGGGGAACGGGACAGGGGCCGGGACAGGGACTGGAGGCGTGAGAGGAGCGGGCGGGGGAACGGGACAGGGGCCGGGACAGGGACCGGAGGCGTGAGAGGAGCGGGCGGGGGAACGGGACAGGGGCCAGGATAGGGACTGGCGGTGTGAGGGGAACGGGACAGGGACCGGAGGCGTCAGGGGAGCAGACGAGGGAACGGGAGAGGGGCCGGGACGGGGATCGGAGGCGTGAGGGAAACGGGCGGGGGAACGGGACAGGGACCGAGACACTGCCGGGCGGTGTGAAGGGAACGGGCGGGGGAACAGGATAGGGACCGGGCTGTGAGAGGAGAACTGGGGCAGAGAACAGGCACGGTGTGACGGGGGAACCGGGACGGGAACGGGGGCCAGGGCGGTGTGAGGAGAACCGGGACAGGGAACGAGGCGGTGTGAGGGGAACCGGGATAGGGAAACGGGATAGGGAAACAGGCTGGTGTGAGGCGATCCGGGACGGGTGAATGGGACAGGGAGACGGGATAGGGATCGGGGCGGTGTGAGGGGAACCGGGGCAGGAAACGGGTCGGTGTGAGGGGACTCCGCGACAGGGAAACGGGACGGAGAAGCGGAACGGTGTGAGGGACGGGACCGGGACGGGAACCGGGGCGGTGTGAGGGGCTGCTGGGAGGGGGAACCCGAGACAGCCGGTCATCGGGCAGGAGCCTTCCTGCGGCAGGGCCTCTCACGAACGCCAAGTTCAAAACCTGGAGTTATCGAAGAAACTAAGGAGCTTTAACCTAAATTTCGAGGTAAACCCAGAGAAGAACCAGTACCCGTGTCTGAGGCTGGATCCTACGGCTGGCATGAGGAACTGCACGGTGCTGGGTGCGTTGCTTTCCCGTGAGGCAGATTTTGGAAAGGCATGTGTTTAGGGAGTGATTAAGATACAAAATCTTAATGAATTCAGCTGTCACGAGGAACTGGTAAATTTGAACAGTTCTCATGCAGCACAGTACATTGCCCTAAACTTGCCCCTTTTCAACATGAACCACCACAAAATACTTCAGAATCCCACAGCTGGAAAAATGATGTGGTTTTACATCTGTTTCTGCTTGTGCAGAAATAGTACCATTGTGTGAAAGATTCCAAGTGGTCCTATATCCCCCTCCCATTCCACCAGCTCAGACTCACATTGCCATGATAAAGCAGGCCAGCATTTCCCATCTCCTGAGCACGGTGGTGGGTATTCCAAAGGCACACAACATCAGTTAGAACAACAGTGATAAAATCCACCAAACCAGGGGGTTCTTAACTGTCATTAATGATCAACCCAGGGAGCTGGGTTTTAATTCACAAAGCATGAATTAACTTCAACTTATGAAATACTTAACAAACTTTTCTATGCTAATTGCTAATTCTGTTGCACCAACTTCTATTACAGTTAGAAAACTTAAGTTTCATGGCTTAATTCTGTGTGTTAATTTCAAATACTATTTTACTGTAAAAGGGTGAAGACAGGTACTGCTGTTAAATTACACACTTCAATGGCTGCTAAACCAGTACAATTCCAACTCGTGAGAAGTCAGGTAAGTAACCATCAGGTGCCATCCAAAAGTGTCCCTTAAGCACTGAAGATGCCTGCTTCTCCAGTCTGTACCCTTCCCGGCCTTGACTGATGGTCAATGCTCCAGAATCCAACGCAAGTAATTTGCCAGAGTGGCTGATCCAGGGACCGGCTGTGTGGTTTCTCTTATTTGGGAAAAGCAGGACTGATGCAGACGCTCACCTGTACAGGTTCTCAACCCTCCCCTTCAATATCGTACCTAAGGCCACCCCTTCCATAGACAGCAGCCGTGTTCTTTGGAGAATTTTATTAAAATATATCCAAGAAGTAATCAAACATTTTCTTATGAGTCAGGAGAGAACTGAAGTGAGAAAAACATCTGTACAGAGGACAGTGCTGTAAGTTTTTCTTTACATGCTTTATTTCAATGTTTCACAGTTTAGTCATTGTCTACAAAAATATATTTCTGAAACTCTGAGTCCTCTATAAAAAAAGCTGGTCAGCAGCAGTGACCCTGACAAACAGAATGTACCTTGGGACAGTGTGAGCACCTCCTGTAAGCAGATTAGTGCAGCTAGGGCACTCCTGCCTCACCCTGGGAGACTTCTGTTCTTTGGGATTAAAGCTCTGCACTAGTTCTGAAGGAAGGCATTAAAAAAAAAAAAATCATTCCACTTCTGTATACTGCACTAAGCTTGGGAGGGGGAGCTGCAAGTCAGTGTATCACACAGCAGAAAGTGCTAACAAAGCACTTGGCACTCAGGGAAAGGAGAAGACCTCAGGGTGCTTTAGTACTGGTAAATTTTTCTTTGAGCTCTCCGTTCAGAACAGCCTTTGTCTGGTGATAATAGGTTCAGGCTGTCAGCAGAGGTACAAATGGCAAACAGGCAGAGTAATCCCATAAGCGCAAAGAGAGTCCTTTTTTTGAGGACAGGATAAGAGTTCTGTTCAGTTTTACATCAACATTTTCTGCTGTGGCTTTAATCAAGGGGAAAATTGCCTTCAAAACCAATCACAAGTTGTTGGACAGAACAGAGCCACTATCAGTGCTGTCAGCTTCAACTCCTTAGTACCCATAACTGGAAATATTCCTTATAACATCAATTATTTAATTCCTACGCTTACTAGTCACCAGTGTATCTAGCCACCACAAATAAGAACTGAGAAACTCAAGTGTCCCCCAAATGAGATCTTTCTACTCTGCCTCTGCTCAGTTATTTGACTGGTCTACAGAGATACCTGCAGTTAAGAAAAAAAAAAATAAATTGCCTCTTTTAAAAAAATAAATCTATCTTGCATTGTGCTCTAGAAAAGACAAGGTCAATGTACTCTGATCCTCAGAGCTCATCATTAGAAGCCCCTTACCACAAAATAAATCTCAGACCTGAACCCCTAAGCAGGGCAGGAATTTTCAGCAGCAAGTAAGAGTAGTTATTGACAGACTGCTTCCCTAATGTGGTAACAGACAGAAGATGAGCTCTCTGAAAACTTTTCCACAGCTGCCTGTCAGAAGAAGAGTTTTCTGAGCCAGCAGCTTGTGAAATCTAGATTTCCTTGAGATTAGAGAATTCAGGAAAGTGCTGCTGGTTATTTTAGGTACATCTGCAATCAATGGGCTTCTGAGCTCTAGGCTTTTGTTCAGAAAAAGTTCTCCTGTAACTTGTGCCTACCACCAGTCCCAGTCTGATCTGCTAAACCTGAGCAGCCAAGGAGGTATATGAATTTTAAGTAGAATCAGCATCATCCACGAAAACACAGAAGCCATGAACCTTCACTGAGACAAATACCTTATCAAAAAAAGACACTCAGCACTAGAAAACTAATATCATCTCACTAATGCTAAACAGTTAAAGTGTAAAATCTGTAAGAAAACACCTGAAGTTTACTTCTTGACTATTTTCCTTTCTTGAATTGCTGGAGGGAGTGAGGGGGGTGGAGGAGAAAGGAAAGAATCACTTCACTGTATTAGTAGTAAGCCAGTATATAGAAGGCAGTGTTGGAGAAAAATTTAAAACCAGGAAAAAAAAATCTGAAAACTTACTGATTCCGAAAGCTTTCCTCACCTTCCCAAACTCAACAGCCTAAACAGAATTTTCATCCTCATACTTCAAGTTGTTTTTCCAGTCTGTTCCCATCTGTTCAGCTTCCAGTCACAGACACACAACAGAGAGAAGAATCAAGGGAGGCTGAGAAACCCACACATAGGGTTTTGCCTCCCATATAGCACCTACTTTATAGATCAACATGAACAAATCAATCAGAAATTGTTACGTCTTGTGCACAGAAAGCCTGTAACTAAAGTGTAACAAGATGAAATTAAAAGAAGATTTGGAATTAAAGAAAAATTTTGTCCCGTGGAACCTCTTTTTCTGAAGATTCCACACCCCACAAAGAAGCAGTTCATATTCAGTCATTTGTGAACTGGAAAAGACTTGTCAGCAACAATCCTGCCTTGGCTTCAGGTGAAAAGCTGAGAGTGCTCATTCTCCTTTAGTATCACAAAGCTTATTTCCGTAAAACAAACCGCTGTCTGGCCATGCCCTACCCTGCCATAGAGATGCAGGATATCAGAGAATCATGGAATAGCTGAGTTGGAGGGCACCCATCAGAATCAGAGTCCAACTCCTGGCCGTGTGCAGGAGACCCCAAGAATCCCACCAAGTGCCTGACAGCGTTGGCCGAACGCTTCTTGAACTCAGACAGGCTTGGTGCTGCCACCACTTCCCTGGGGAGCCTTTTCCAGTGCTCAGTCACCCTCTGGGTGAAAAACCTTTTCCTGACTGTCAAAAGCCTTCTCCATCAGCACAGACAAGTGGGATGTCACCTCTAGCTGATGCAGTTATGCAAAAAGAAAAAAAAAAACCTGTAGCATAAAGTTTAGAATCCCAGCATGATGGATACCTTGTGGATAAACACTGCCACAGACTGTGAGGTACTTGTGTGTGAGGAACCAGCAACTGCAGCTGCACATTATTGCTACTTGCTGTCTCTCAGGGCAAGCTTTTCCCATTTCTGCATTCTCCTGCCTTCTCCAAGTTACACACTCCAGGGTGAACTATTCTGAAGCCTCACCAACACGGTGGCCACCAGAACACATTTGATGACATTTTAATCCCTTCCAAATTATTTACAAGGCTGGCTTTGAGACTGTTACTTTTAACTTCAGGCCTAGAACTGCATAGAGGAAATTCTGTATGGTCAAGAACTAGCAGTACTTGCACTACGTCTCTTCTCACAGGAAGCATTAATTAAAACAAGCAAAGTAACACACAGAGCTTAGCCTAGGCTGCATTCTATCAAGGGCATAATGAAGACAGTAGTCACAACTTCTCCAATTCACTAGTATTTTTTCTAATATTCCAATGGCTACACTTAAGAGAGGTTCAGCCAAATTAAGTTAAAGCTACAAGTCACAACTGAAAAGTGTGCACTGAAGTCTGGTGTCAGGAACACTGAGGACCATCCCTGATCAGGCGGCTTCGCTTCTATTTTCGAGTGCACAAGGACAGCTCCCTGTCACAGACAACTGAAGCAGATATATGGGAAAACTCATTCATTAAGCCAAGGGGAGGCAAGGTCACTGCTGCCATGCCCCAGAGAAGGAGAAAGATTCATTGAGAGATTATAACTAAAGGGTTACAAAAAGGCAAGAACTAAAGTTTGTCGGTAATGAAATGCATTCTCCTGTCCCATATGAACAGGAAACAGTCTCTGTAGGGTGTTAAAGAAGGTCCTAGGAGGAGATTACCTCCTACTTTTTTCTGCTGCCAAAGGAGAGGAGAGAAAGACGCTGCTATTGGTCAGCAGGAATCTCTCTGTCTGCATCCAGTTTGCTCGTCTCTCCTGGGGAAGGGGTACGTGGTGCAGAGTGAGAAACAGGAGGAATCCCATGAGCTACAATCCCTTCCACTACTGGTGGTTCTGGTAGCCCAGGGGTGGCTACTCCCACTACTCCTGGAGGAAACCTAAAACCAATAGAAACATAGAAGTTACAAGCTTGTCCAACAGTTATTCAAGGAGAAAGGAGCCGTGCCCTCAGACAACTGCTGAATACAAATCCCTCTTTCTAAAAAATTCTCTGAGATAGAACACAGGAAAAGTCTCCAGAGCTGAAGAGTAGCAGTGATATCCTAATGCCAAATGACACCTGTTCACAGAGATAGTCTCAGGTCACATACTAAGCATTTGGATAAAGGTACAAAGTTCATCTCCAGTGGAAAACAGCGTGAGGCACTGTATGAAGGCACCTGGAGGGTTGGGAATTCCCTCCCCATCAGCAGGAGGAATGTAAGCTGCAGTTATCCTTCACTGGGCTCCATGACAGAAAAAGTAAGGAGCTGAACTAAAAAAAACAGTTAGATGCAAGATGAAAAACAGGAGAGCAACACTCATGAATTGCTAATGAACTATTTTTCCATTACTTCCATTCTGCCTCCCTGTGCCGCCTTCATAAATATATCTGAACCTCTGTAGATCTCTCATAGAAGGGAAGGATATATTACCTACTTTGCAGATGGGAGAAAAACAGAAGGGAAGCAGCCTGCCCACAATCACTTGGCAGGTCTGTAACAGATAAACAAACTGAAATACACTATATTTAGACCACTGAACAAAATCCACTGGACAATATCTCAATAACAGTCCACATTTGGGCTACAGGCAAGAACTGTCCTTTGTTTATACAGCCCTAATGATATGCACAACTTCTAAATGTTAAGTTCCATGCCTTTCTGGGGGGCATCCAGCAGACTTTCTTATATTAAGATATCTCTTGGGCAGGTCTTGCAAGGATTTTCAAAAATTGACTAGTATGCAGCTGGACCTAAATATGACCAAGTACGTGTTAAATCCTAGTACAGGTTTAGAAGAGCTGCTGTTAAGAGCTCATATACAGAGTATGTAGGAACACAGACATACCTGCTTGCAGGTACAAGTACTTCTCAAACCCGCAGAGGGATGTTGGCCTACTTCAGCAGGAAGATATGCTTGGCCAACCTTCATATCTCACCTGTAAGCTGCAGCTCCGTTGAGTTCTGGGTGGACAGTTGCAGGATCAATACTGGACCACTGAGCTGCTAACAGCAAGTACTCCTTATTAACACAGTTCCTCAAAGCATCGGGTATGTGACCTGCAAGAGCACCAAGAATGACAAAAAAAAACCAGGACACAGGTAGGGGGGAGCTTGTTCCCTGCAGCATTTACAAAGGAGAGCAGAAAGGAAATGTGCAACATCTTTTTCATCTACCTCCACAGGATAACAGTGGGCAGGGGAGACTCTCCTCTGAGCACCTGGTCTCTGGAGAAGACAAGAAATTGATCCTTCCTTCCCACTTCTGTGATCTTGGGAAAATTATTGACCACAACCTGCAATTGCTAAGCCTCGCCCTTTCAAGAGACAACACGTACTACTTCAGGAAAAACAGTCTAACTGTCAAAGGAATTACTGCAAAGGATTTGGAAGATGTAGTTAAAAGGCTTCCCCAGGGATAGAAAGAGCCATTCCAGCATTAGGTACAAGATTCTCAGAAGGCAAAGATACAATTATGAACTTACACTCCAGTTCCAGAAACCAGTTACTGAGTCCAAGTTTTCAGAACAAGCAGCATAATCCTTGCAGGGAACTAAAAGAACACTAATTCAGCAGCAGCTGCAGAGCACACAATCTCCTTCATTACCTGTAATAGCTCTGCGGATCTCTTTAGCTGCGTCTTCTCTGGATTCAATGGAAGCCTGTTCACTGTACCAGGCAGTGTGAGGGGTGCAGATAACATTGGGTGCATCTTTTAAGGGCCCCTGAGCAAAACTGAGGGAGGAAACAAACAAAAAAAAAAAAGTATTTTCTCTCCAGAAGTGATAATCCCATCTGTCGTCTTGGGCATCACTGTAACCCAATAACAAAAAACCCCCAAAAGAATCATCCAGCTTAGGTGATGTGAATCACCAGACAGCAGCAGGCATGCAGGTACAGTGTTACCTGAAAGGCTCAGACTCATGCACATCCAATGCTGTTCCTCTGATTCTCCCCTCTTTCAAGGCTTGTGCTAAGGCTTTCTCATCTACCAGCCCTCCCCGGGCTGTGTTCACTAAGAAGCAGCCCTGACGCATCTGGAGGAAGAAAAATATTAAGTGCATTGAGAATGAGACTTTTCATGGAAGCTAAGTGAATCTTGGGAAGTCTACTGGAAATGAGCAGGAGTCTGCAGTGATTAGATGAGGCCTGCAGGAATTAGGAGTGCTCTCACTGCAAAGCTAACCACAGGGGAAATGCCTGCAAGCAATGCTTGAGAAATTTGCTTTAAAAATGAACAAACAAAACCACAAGACACCAAGGGCAAAAGTGGAACTCTCGAGTTCTGCACTCCATATTCATCCTACTACATTAAAAAAGAAAGAGGACATGAATCAATTATCCAGCTATACAAAACTGGACTACAACATCCAGATGTCTCTCATAAAAGCACTGGAAAGCATTCATATACTAGTGGAGTATAGCCCGAGACTGACTTTGCAGTGGGCTTGGGCAGAGAAGCTTTGGCAGAGTTGTGTAAAAAAAGGTACACAGTCCCAGCCACACCACTTCTGGCTCTAACCAGCACAGTAAATTACACATTTTAAAGACAATCTGAAATTACTGAATCACCCAAAATATTCTTTATAAATGATATTACTTGGCAAGAAGAGCCAATGCTGTTCTTCTCTTAACATGAAATTCTACACAGCACAAAGCACAGGCACCCGGATCCACACGCTCCCAGCCTCCCAAGGCAGCAGGAGGCACACAACAGAGGCAGCAGGATTCACACGCTCTCAGCCTCTGTGAAAGCAGCAGTTTCTGTTTGCATTCATTTCCACAGCGCTCTGTGGGGGAAATCAAGCTCCTGCTGCACCTGTTTAATAGTGAAGTCATTGATGAGGTGATGGTTATGTTCATTCAGGCTGCAGTGCAATGTGATGCAATCGCTGTGCATTAGTAGATCCTGCAGGGTTCCTACTCGTTGTAAACCCAAGGATCGCTCCACTCCATCCGGCAGATAGGGATCATAGAAAATCACGTTGAAGCCAAAGGACTTGGCTCGCAGAGCCACTGCCTGTCCAACTCGGCCTTCACAAAAGAAAACCCACAATCATCAAGGAAAGGTAAAACAAACTTTAAAGACAAGATACTGAGGTAGACTGGGAGCCTACGCTGGAGTTTACTGCCAGGGCCCAAGGTACTGCAGCCCTGGAAACCCCCAGGATTGCCATAGGGATCCGGAGGAGGCTATTCAGTGCTGATCCTATGTGACTAATTCTAGTCTTTCCCCATGCAATAGCCAGAGCTTAGTCTAGAAGGAGCTCTGTTTCCAAATCAAATCTGGACCCTGAGTCAGAGGTAGTAATAATCTGACTACAAGAACTTAAAGAAGGAATTGGTAGCTTTCAGGAGGCTTTGTACTGATACAAAGCCCAGCACACAGGGAAACAGTCACCAAGAAGAGCTGTATGAATGTTCCAATTCTAACCACTTGAAATCAAAAAAAGAATCCCCAATCCCATGCCATACACCCAACTCTTGAAGATATCCAGCATGACAGAAAAGGGCACTAGCATTCCTTAGGAGTCAGTGTGTTTCACAAAGAACAGCTGTAAAATTATCGCTTTTTTACTCTTAGGTTCCCAAAAATTTCCAGAGTTCTCTTTTCAGTGTAACAATGGCCATCACTTACCCAGTCCAATGATGCCCAAAGTCTCCCCACGGATACGCACAGCGCCTCCAGCCACCTCTCGAATCTGTTCGACACTCGAGGCTCGGTTCCCTTCCCGCAGAGCCTGGTGGAGCCAAGTGACTCGGCGATAGAGGTTCAAGATGTGGCAGAGGGTGGAGTCAGCAGTCTCCTCTACTGAGGAGGAAGGGATGTTGCAAACTGCAATGCCTACAAAGCCATAGAGGTCATATAAGATTTTTAGCATCACAATGCTGAACAAACATAAAGCTCTTTAGGCACAAATCCTGAAAGATAATTCAGTTCTCCGGAACTACTGCTGAGAAACATGAGATTCATTTCAGAAGCTCATTCTACAACAACACAGATGTGACCAACCAGCTTTTCAGTCCCCCAGGAAACACCACTCCTTCCTTTTAAATATCCACTAGATTGACACACTCACCAGAAAAGAAAGCCCAAACAGGTCAAAATGAGAAAACTGGGTCATACAAGTGATGCAAGAAACTGACTTTTAGGAGACCTGCATTCAAAAAGATACACTCTGTCCACAGATACCCCTGACAGATTAATTGGCAGACTGTAGAATTAAGACAGATGGCTGAGCTCCTTCATGCATCACAGTCCAGATGCTCACTGCAAGCATCAGCCTCCCCAGGAGCAACAATAAGTAACTAACTCATTAAATGCAGAGAGAAGCCACAGGAGCCTCTCTATTCATTTGCAGTTATGCTTAAAAATAACAATACAACACTACTCTAGAATAACATACAACCTCAAGGACCATAAAACCCATGGCTAAAAGTATCAGATAAATTAGTAATGCAAATGAGTTGAAGTCCTAGAAGCATAAATTAGTGTCAGAAAAGGGAAAGATGGAACACTGTATCAAATTCTGGTCATTCCTGAGCAGTCTATTTACTTTAAAAAAAAAAAGGAAGGAGGAGGGCTGGCAAAATAGCACTTCACTGCTGCTACCCTTCAACAAACCAGCCAAGAAATAAAAATAATGACCAGATGAGAAAATGGTCTCTTCCCAAACATTACCTCAGCCACTTGTCAAACGAAGGCAACTCTTCTGCCTCAAAAGACCACCACCCAGCTAAAAACTAGAAGTAAAATCTAGGCAGTGGTTGAAGGCATCACTGTTTTGTAAGCCTATTCAGAGGAGACATTTCACTTAACCCAGACCATGCTTTCCCATGAGAACTGCAAGAGCAATGGCCACAGACAATCCCAGATATTTGACTCCTCTCTATCAAATCATTTCCAATTGTGCCATAATGCCACACAGACAACCTGGAGGACGTGAGGAGAGGTGACAGGAAACCCCAACTTCTCTTAATCTCACTGGTTACCATCTCACTCAACTCTAAACAAGCCCTATGCATCCATCTGTCACACAGCTTAGACACAAATTTGTCTTAACCTGCAATATTATGCCTAATGTAAGAAAACGCAAACACACACAACAGCCCTTTGGTCTGAAGATTCAGAACACACAAGGAACAGTATCTCACCTCAGAATGAATTAAAGGGCCTGGCTAAGCATGAAAATAACCATTAATTGTCCATGGAAAGCACATCTGGCCATGCATAAGGGTCATCATACTATTGCTCCAAAGCAAAAGCGGCAAGCAACAGCCTGATGGCGAAAGAAGTTTGACTCATTTCACCTTGGGTTAATGAGTGCGAGAAAGCTCTGAATCTGAATGAATCCAAGATATGGATGGTGACTGCAAGTAGAGAAACCTGAGACTAGATCAGGTTCCAAACTCAGCCCAAATATGTAAAGGCTGGATGAAAGCCAGGGACCTTGCCAGGAACTCCTGAGACTATTCTCTTGAATCATCCAGATGAGAAGGCTCTTTAGACTCAGTTCAAGCACTAACCAAATACACACTCTTCATTTATTTGCAATTCATCTGTTCTTACAGATCTAAACACTGTAATGCCTATCTCAATTTTATATACAAATACCTATACTTGATTTAAGCTTAACCTGACCTGCATTACATTAAGGAAGGTTTCAAATCCCTGACATTGAAAAAACTTGAAAAAGAAGGGGTAGGGTAGTTCAGTGATCCATCTCATCCTGGAGACTACAAGGTCCAGAAGTCTCACTGCCATGTGTTTAAGATATAGCAGCTTTTTGTCACCTGGTCCAGAGGTTCTTCACATGCCTATGGCTCTAAAGGGATCACTAATAAAGTTTTGAATCAGAACCTACCTGCAGATACAAAATTAACAGGAAAACTCATCAAGCATTTACAGTGAGTTTATCCTGCATCAGCATCTACAGGCAGCTTTCAGACATCAGTTTGATGAACACTCACAAAAAACCCAAGGTTGCCTCACCAAAAATTACTTAGATCCCATATTCAGGTTCCTGAATCCCTCACAACGACAAAGACACCGACATCTATAGCAGAGCAATCTGAGAACTGAGAATCTTTCTTTCAAGTCCCAATATTGGTCAGCTTCCTCAAGATGCCTGATACTGAGCAACCCCAAGTCTTCACATAAAAGTTTTTAAATGCACTCAGCTATAAAGCACAAAAACACACGCAGTGTTCCACTCCACATTCAGTTGTGATTGCAACACACACCTACTGGTGCCATCATACCTAATTCTGCAGCAGATTTGATGTCAACATTGTCATAGCCACTGCCAATACGCACAATGACCCTGAGGGCTTTGAATTTCTCCAGATCCTGACGAGAAAGGGTAATGGTGTGATACATCAGAGCTCCTACTGCCTCATTCAGCACCTATAACAAAAACCAGTCCACATCAATATCTGGTTTGGTTACGTAGGAGGCAGAGCTGTTCTTCTGAATGCTTGCACGTTTTCTTGCCCACCTTTTCATGGATTTCCTGAGTTGACTGAGCGTCACAAAATGCCACTGTAGCTACATCCTTCAAGATGGGCATCTCCACAGTGCAATCTCGTCCATCCAGGAGTGCAACCAGTGGCCGTGCTGGCATTGGACCATTCACAATAGGAGGCCGTATGCCTATTAGGAAAGTCAGCAGGAGTGATTACATAAAAGACAGGAATTCAGGAACCCTCCTTTGCCAGTCCAGTAAGCCACTAATAATATTTAGAAACACATTAGGCAAAGCAAAAGACATAAATAGGAAACATCATGGCTAGGCTTCGCGAACCAAGATTTGGGGGAGGGCTCTACCCACGTTTGTTACAAGCGCACTGGTGGCTAAAAAGGCCAATACGAGATAGGCGTCCGGTTGCAAAAGGCACAGCAGAAAGACTCCTTAGGCAAACACAGGGAAAAAAGCTGGTAAAAAATACAACCACCACTAAATAAAGGAAAATAAAGTATGTTTTATCAATAATGAGATAATAGAGGTGCTCTACTCAGAAGCGCATTATCTTACTCCAGGCTCCTGAAACGAGTTACAAAGTCGCTTCAGGCCTCCCCATTACCGTGCCCACCCTTCCATCGCAGCCCAGATACTGTTTCCTCCTTGACGGAGCACAACTCGTACGTTCTCGGGCCCTCCGATGCTCACTGGCACCCACTCCTTTCTCGCAGGCCGCAGCAGCCCCCGCGGGCGGCGGGGCCCGGGCAGGGCCAGTGCCTCCCCCGCCGCTGCCCGGGGCCGCCCGCCCCGCCTCACCTTCGCAGATCCGGTCCAGCCGCTGCCGCTTCACTTTGTGCCGGTCCATGGGCCGGGCGGGACGCGCCGCCCTCGGCGCCGCACAGGGACCGGGACCCGTCACCGCCGCCCGCGCCGCGCCGGGGGGAAGCGGAAGGGCCGGGCCGGCCCCGCCGGCACCGGGGCAGCGCCGCTTCCGCTTCCGGACCGCGCGGCGGGGGGAGCGGCCGCTCCGTGCCCGGCACTCGCGGGTCACGGCCGGCTCCGGAGCTGCGCGGAGGGAGCGGGCCGGGGAGGATCCTGGGATGTAGCTTCAGGTCTTCCCGGGAAGCTCCCTACGGGGAGCTGTTCCAAGCAGCTCTGCCTGTGTGCGGCCCCTTGGCAGCCGTGTCTCGCACCCCTGTGCCGTGCTCCCGGGGCTGGGTCAGCGCCGCGATACTCGATCACCCCGAGAATCCACTGCACGGATCACCACAAGGACAGGGGGAGGGACATCACCAAGCAAGTGCTGAACAGTTTATTGAAAAACAAATTCAAGCTGTTTATTACACAAAATTTCCTGGTACCTGACTGATGTCCGTACAGTTGATCTACTCCTACGCAGCCCTTTTCTTCCATACCCCCCACATTCCATTCAGATATGCCATAGCATGTTTTAACAAACCTGTGTGCCTTCCTCCCGCTCTGCCCTGGGGTTTGGTGGGCAAAAGATAACACGGTGATAATGGGAACTGCCAGCTGGTGACCAGTTGTTGGGAGGAAGACTCTTGAGGAAGTTTATAAACCTGCAGCTGGGAATATCCCTTGATAACCCGTGTGAACAGCAGCCGGTGATTCCCCTGGCATGGACAAAGAGCATTTCAGTGTAATGTAGCAACTATTACTTGCTCCTGACAATTAAAAAAAAAAAAAGGCATGAAATGGGGGTGATGAGAGTAGGGCTTAAAAAGCAAATACTGCTTTTCTGTTCGAATTCTGCTAGGTGCCAGAGGAAAATGAATTGCACTCTACAGTTGTGTATGTTTTACCTTTCTCCCGCCCTACGGAGCAATTTCGAAGGCTGCGATTCTGGGAGGCGTCCGTAGTCATTTATCAGCTGGGAAAAGTGTCACCGTGTCTGCGCGTCCTTTGGGGATGGCAGAGCCCGACCCGCGTGTTTCCAACCCCGCGTGTGCGGGAACCGCGCCCGGGCTGCGGGATCGGCCCCGGCCGCACCGACAGGGGGCGCTCTGCGGCAACGCGGCCAGAGGGCGGCGGGACCTCCTGGGATAGGGGGGAGAGATCCCGGGATAGGGGGGAGAGATCCTTGGGATAGAGGGAGAGATCCCGTTATGGGGGGAGAGATTCCCGGGACGGGGAGGAGAGATCCTTGGGACAGGGGGAGAGATTCCGGGACAGGGATCAGAGACCCCCGGGACAGGGATCAGAGACCCCTGGGACAGGGATCAGAGACCCCTGGGACATGGGAGAGAGACGCCCAGGACAAGGGTCAGAGCCCTCTCCAGAGACGGCATAAACGGGAACTGCAGAGCCCCGGGGAATATCAAATATTCTTGAGCCTCCCCAGACCTGCACAGGGGTTTGTTCACCCCAGGGCAGTAGCTGGGCCACAGCAGCCCCTGCACGTGTTTGCTCCAGAACAGATGGTGCTGTACAGCTCTGTGTCACTCCCAGCTCTCCTGCATCTGCAGCCGTGCTACTCAGCAGGGCCCCGGGGGTCTGACTAGGACATCTTCCATTTTATTGCAAATTATCTAGATCACTGGGGTAAAAGAGGTGCATGAGCATAGCTGTGATGGTGCCTCAGCTATTGGCACAGCTTCCCTTCAGCATGAGTTAGTAAAAAATAAAACAGACCAAAACCACCACAACAGTGTCTATAAATAGCTACTAAAAAAATTGGGCAGCTTTACCCTTTTGGTTTGCACACAAAACCTCAGAGACAGGCCTTCTCACACATTAGCTAAACAGCCTTAGTGTTCTGGAGCACAATTGCCTACAGCCCACGGAGTCTCCCTTTACATTTGTTCTGGCTGACCTTTGCCAGTATAAAAACCTCAGTTAAAATCTCTCTGAGTGCAGCGAGGTATCCTCCTCGACTGTCAACACTCTTGCTGATAGCTCTTAAGGCAAGTACTTTATTGGCTGCTTAAAAAGAACAGAAGGGGTAGGAGGGAAGAAAGGATTTTTCTGAGAACAGACAAAGAAATTGGAAATCCTAGAAACCTTGTTGCTGAGGCAGAACTAGTAAAGAAAGCCTTGTCCATCTGGACAGAGCAGTTCTGTGCTGTGGTCCAAAGTCCTGCCATGTAACACAGAATCATAGAAGCAGAGAGTGGGCTGAGTTGGAAGAGACCCATCATCAGGATCATCGAGTCCAACTGCTGACCCACCTGCACAGGACACCCCAACAAGCCCACTCTGCACCTGAGAGTTGTCCAAAGGTTTCTTTAACTCAGGCAGGTTTGGTGCTGTGACCTGGGGATCCTGTTCCAGTGCTCAGCCACCCTTTGGGTGAAAATCCTTTTCCTGATATCCAACCTAAACCTTCCCTGACTCAGCCCCAGCCATTTCCTCGAGTCCTGTCACTGGTCACAAGAGTGAAGAGATCAGTACCTGCCCCTCTACTGCCCCTTGGGAGGGTGTTGAAGAGCCCAATGAGGTCTCCCCTCAGTCTCCTCCAGGCTGAACAAACCAAGTGTCCTCAGCTCCTCCTCATACAGCTTCCCCTCCAGACACTTCACCTTTCTCATGGTCCTTCTTTGGACACCCTCTAATACCTTAATGTCTTTTTTATATTGTGGTGCCCCAAACTGCCCCAGAACTTGAGCTGAGGCCACCCCAGTGCAGAGCAGAGGCGGACAACCCCTTCCCTTGCCCAGCTGGCGATGCTGTGCCTGATGCCCCCCAGGACAGGCCGGCCCTCCTGGCTGCCAGGGAACACTGTTGACTTAGTAGGAGCGGCTCAGTACCTGGGTCTTTCCTGGTAGCCTCTAAAGCACCTAATGCTGCTGATAAGATGTAAAGTAAACAGCCCCCGGGCTGCTGCCCTGCCATGTGCCCATCTCTTTTACAAGCAAAGAGGAGAAAATTGTCCTGCAAGTCAATTCAGCTTCACTTGAGACAAGGAGAGACAATGTGCATCATGGACATACCAGGATCAGAACAACGGGCTCACAGCACATCACTTAAGTGTCTTTGAATCAAAACATAGTGTAATGCATTATTAAAGCTACTTACTTTTTCCGTGTTCTCACCTCTGAAAAGGTTCAGACTTAAGGCAGTAGGGCACTGCTGTTCTAAGGTGCTCCTCCTTTCTTCTCTTGAAGAAATATTTTTGCCTTTCTTTTACAAATAATTTTTCTTCTGAGCTGCTCGTGCCTTGGATTGGTTCTGTCATCCAAGCATGTGCACACTAACCACTGCCTTAACTAGTTGGTGGGAAGGGACCTACAGAGTCTCTAATCCAACACATCTGTGCTAGGCAGTACTACCACCAACACAAGAGCAAGTCAGCTGTGGCTTTTTCTACAAGTTTGGATACAGACTCCGATACATCTCCAGATAAACTATTCTTGTACTGCAACAAACTCTTAGTAAAAAAATTTTTTACAGCATCCAGCCTGAACAACTCAAGCTAGAACCTGTGGCCATCATCACTTCTTATATCACCTGTCATTTGGATTTGCTGCCTTTGCAGCTCACCTTCAAGTAGCTGTAGGCTGATAGTAGATCATCTGTGAAATTCCTCTTTGCCAAGCAAACAAGCCCAGCTCTGTTAATCTCTTTGTAGGTCACATGCTACCATGTTGGTAGCCCTCCACTGGATCCTCTTTAGTTCCTCCACATCCCTCTTGAACTTCAGGGGCAGGAAACTGTGCACAGCAGTCCAGGTGTGGCTAAGCAGACATGAATAAATTCCTTCAGTGTCTGGCCATCTTCTTCCTAACACAGTGTGATGTGTGGGTTGCCTCATTCGCAATCAGAGCTTACTGGTATCCATGGCAACTGCCAGCTCCTTCCAGTGGGGCTGCTCCTCAGCCACTCAGTCCTCAGCCAGGAAAGATGCGTGGGGTCACTTTGCCCTGTTACAGAACTTCACTCTCCTTCCTGAACATCAGAAGGCACCTGTTGACCCAGTCCTTTCATTTCTCAAAGTCCCTCTGGAGTGAAGCTCTTGTTCACATGTCAATTGCTTACCCTGAACTTTTATCATCATAAATTTCCTAGTTCCTTTTTCCTGTAGGATGACTTACAGACAGTAGGATGACTTACAGACAGTTATTCTCCACCAAAGACAGTCTACCCGTTGAGCTGTATGATTGTAGCTATCCAGACAGACACCTAAATGTCTCTGACCTTCCTGCTGTGGGCCACACTAAGGCTAAAATACAAGAGCAACTTTGAATGTTTTATTCATAGGAACAAAAGAATGAAATTATCTGAGCCAGAAGTGGCCAAGGACCCCGGGTACTGATGCAGAAAACTATGGGCAGGTGCCATGGATGTCAAACCCCTGAACCTTCTTTGGCAATGAGCAGCCAGGGCTGTCTGGGGCACTAGCACTCATTCTAGGAAATGGAAGAGGTTTTTATTTGGTTTTCTATAAATATAGACATGAACTTCTGCCAGGTTGTTTGCATTAGGTTAATATTTCTGTAGTGTACAGGTGTTACCATGAGCTATGAATGTCTGCTGCCTGTCTCTAGCACCACAGAGTGTGGTGCTGTAAATATTAGCCCAGGCAGAGAGTGTTTGCTCAGCCCTCCTCCGTGCTGCCTCCCCCAGCAGTACTCTGATAGTGCTCCTGACAAACGGCCCAGGCTCAGCATCTCCTGCACTGCACAGCAACGTGCTCTGGTTTTGACTCAAGGAGGGTGGTAGTGACCAAATCCTGACAAAAGCAGCAGAAGCACCAGGGTGCTACAATCTTCATCAGATTAGTACTATACAGAATAAGGTATGACTAAGTAACTCAGTACATACTGCAAACTGTGGTAAAACCCCTTCTTCACTGGCTGTGGCAGTCGTGGATGTAGAGAAGAAATGTCTCGCACATCACTGGAACTGCTACTTGCTTTAATACAGTGATATACAGTGATTTCAGAGGAAAACTAATGATTTTTGCTCTCAAAAGGGCTCCCCAGTAATGGAAAGGACTGTCCATTGCAGTTGATCTGAACAGAAGAAGAAACTATCCTGCAGATACTGCAGGGATCTTCCTACTGCCATAGACAGGAACAACAAATGAGCAAAGAGCACCAGCATGGTGAGTGGGTTTCCTGTTTCACAGAGGACCCTGTATGCACCTCACACAGAGTACGTTTTGGTAAAACAAAATACTGGCAAAGATCTGACAAAAATTTACTTACTATGAGCCTTAGTCACACATCTATTTCAGAGAATTATAGAATCATGTAATCGTTGAGGTTGGAAAAGACCTTTAAGATCATGGAACCCAGTCATTAACTTGGCCACTGCCAAGACCACCAAGTGCCCCATGTACATGTCTAATAAATCCCTCCAGGAGTGGGGACTCCACCACTGCCCTGGGCAGCCTGTGCCAGGTCTGGGCAGTGCTTTCTGTGAAGAAATTCTTCCTGATGTCCAACCTGAATCTCCCCTGGCACAGCTTGAGGCTCTTTCCTTTTGTCACATCCCTTGTTCCCTGGGAGCAGAGTCTGACCCCCACCTGGCTCCACTCTCCTGTCAAGGAGTTGGAGAGAGGCAAGAAAGTCCCCCCTGAGCCTCCTTTTCTCCAGGCTGAGCCCCTCCAGCTCCCTCAGCTGCTCCTGGAGCATTCCCTGAGGTTGTTGTGACCTAAGGGCAGGATCCAGCACTTGGCCTTTTTTAACCTCATGCAATTGGCCTCAGCCCACAGACCCAGCCTGTCCAGATCCCTCTGTAGAACCTTCCTACCCTACTACAGCCACCCAGCTTGGTGTCATCTGTCATCACAGGACCTTACATGAACCTGCAAAGAGCAACAAAGACAACATAAAACACAGAACTGGGGCTAAAAGCTGAGGAAATCAGATCAGAGTTGATCACTGTTTATGTAGCTGTTCAAGAAGGTCAAAGGCCTGGACCTTGCATGGAATTAGAGAAACTGATTCCTGACATATTTTACATTACCCTGGTAGATGACCCTCACAGGTCAGAGCTGGCCTATACAATTTCAGATGGAAAGAATGATGAAAGCCTCAGTCGTGAGAGACTGGTAATTATCCAACTCTCTGAGACCTTTAATGAGGTTACAGTGCTGGTAACCTCCGTGTGGGGAGGGAGAACTAACCAAATATCCCTGTATGTCATGGGCCCTAGGCAGAGACACACAGAAGTCTGCAAAATCAAGAAAGGGACCCTTCCAATGCAGTCACAGGTTGTGCTGGCTATTGAAGAGCAGTGAATTGGCCAACCCTTTGCCAGAAATCAAGTTAGAGCTCCTTTACTTGGCCACTTGCCAAGGGAACTTGAAAACACAGTTACACATTCAGTATGGAAAGGAGAATTTTCCCTTTCCTTTTATATCTGCTGCAGAGCATAATTCAAAGCTGAGTTAGTGAATCATTTCAGAGGGCTTTGGGTGAAGATTTATAATCACAGAATCAGAAAAACAATCTGGAAAGGAACTTGAAAGATCCTCTGCACTGTTCTCTTGTACCAAGCTGGACTAATCTGTCTACAGCTGTTCTTAAAGGTCCTGAGTACATATGATCTCTTGTTTTTCTTTGCTCCCCACAAAAGTTGTTATCCTGTTGTAGAAAAAAATGTATTAGTCCTTGACAAATCCATCTGGGAGACAAATAGCAAGTCTGTTATTTTCCTAGGGCTTGAAAATTAATTGTTTATATAGCAGAGCTTCCTCTCCTGAGATCATCATCATTTTCTATATCCACAAGTTGGTAACACATTCCACAAACTCCCTGTACCACTGGTACTCCTGTAATGAGGGATGTCTGGGCAGCTCTTATCTCTCAGTGCTGTGCAATGGATGATTCTGCATGGTTTTGCTGCCAAGCAGCCTGGAATATAAATGGCAGTGCCCAATTTTCTTTCCTTTTAACCATCATTCAAATTGTGTAGAAAAGATGCTCCTACAGTGTCAAAGTATACAAATCCATGATTGTAGAAGGCAACATTTCTTCTTCTCCTGCCTGTTACTCCTCACAAGTTGCACACTAGTGTACTAATATTCCATCCATATTAGTAATCCAAACATGTCTCTACTGTGCCACAGTCATAATTTGGATCATGATTAAAAACTCTCAGATCTACTTGTTTATTCTTACCATGTCTCACAATAACATAAAGTTCACAGCATCAAGCCAGTCCTTCTTTTTTCATATTGCCATTACAAATAAATCTCTTTGCTCCTAGTTTTTCTTCAGCCTAACTCCTCTGTTTCCTCCGTCTGAATGGTAACTGCAGACAATTAATTTGAAAGTTAAAAAGGCTCTATCCCATCCACCATTTTCCTTAAGCTCCTCCAACTATTAAACTTTAAACAGACTTCAAGCCATGGTGAGAATGGTTTTCCTCTCTGCCTTAAGCATGAAGTAGAGCCTCCAGTGTTTGTGGACAAGTTGTTCCTATTCAGTAGAGATCTCCCACAGCAGTTCCCTGTAAGCAGTAAGCAGGAGGACTAACCTTTTTCAAAACTGGGGATGAGGAGGGCACCACTGAATTGGATTGTGAATACTTAATGTGTTTGCACAGTTATTTCCCTTTCTGTCGGGCTTTGCGGGGAGAAGGGGTAGGTCTCTCTACTCCCGCAAACAATCGACCCACAAAAGGTTGGCCTCATTTTCATCTACTAATGTTTGACGTGCGTATGTTGGACCGTGACTTTTTCGCACTGGTTAACGCGATCTTAGGATGCAAACTAAAAGGAAGGATCTGTTCAAAAGAAGCAGAGCTGCCTAAATGCCGGGTGGGCTCTCGGAAATGCCTGGGTGCACACAGGCAGCTCCACCGAGGCGGAGCCAGCAACAGGTAAGAAACTGAAACAACACCCTTCACAACAAAGCCAAGAAGCACCAGGGGAATCGAGTCAAAAGCCAGTCAGCATCTCTCGCCTCCAAGAACACTCCTTCTGCTTGACACTTAACTGTCCTTTGCCCAGGTACGCCCCCGAAGGTGCGCAGTCACGGCTCTGCCCTCGGTACCGGGATGCGCTAAGAACCGATAAACAAACGCTCCTTTTCGAGCCGCCCAGCCCAGCCCGGCCCGGCCCCGCGGCTCCCCCGGGGTGGGCAGGGCCGGGCCGGGGGCGGTACTCGCCGCCCGCACCTCGACGGGGCGGGCCGGGCCCGGCAGAGCCGAGGCGGGGCCGGGGGTGAGCGGCGGCCCCGGCGCTCGGAGACACCGACGGCGGGCATGGGGCCGGCGCTGCTGCTGGGGCTGCTGCTCTCCAGAGCCGGTAACGGGGCTCGGGGCGGGCAGGGCAGGGCAGGGCAGGCGGCGCGTCCCCGTCCCTCTCCCGGCGGGCGGACAGATCCCTCTGCGGGGCGGCTGCGGGCGGCGCCGGGGTCGGGACCGTTCGGGTGACCGGCGCTCCCCCCGGTGCTCCCGCGGTGTTATGCCGGAGCTTCCCAGGGTGGTCCCCGCGGTGTTATGCCGGAGCTTCCCAGGGTGGTCCCCGCGGTGTTATGCACGGTGCTCCCCACGGTGCTCCCCCGGCTGCTCCGGGCGCAGGCGGCGCGTCGGAATTCGCGTTTCCAACCGGGAAAGGCGGCTGCTGCTCTCCAGGAGCGGGGACCCGCCAGTGTGACTGTGGCCAAACTAGAGGGACGCTCGGGGGAGGGGGCGGGGAGGAAGGTCTTTCCTGGGGGCGAGGGATGAGGAGCGAGGGGCGATGCTGGAGTCGATCCCCGAGGAGCGAGGGGAGATGCCGGAGCCGATCCCAGACCGCGGCCGGACGGGTACAATGCGAGGATGCTCCTTAGCGGGTCCTGGCTGCGGCGCGCTCTCGCTGGCTTCTCCTAGAGCAGTTTTTGATACCTACCCCCCATGCATTCCCTCTCTGGAGTGCTCCGAGCCCATAGTTTTCTGAGGAGAGGCTCGGTCTGCTGAGACCAATCTAAGGAGCTCCTGCAGAGATGCATCTGATGTTTCCACTCTGACTCCTATTACTGCCAAATCACGAGAGATGAGGATTGAAATGATTCCTCTTTCCAGTTAATCTCTTGTGCAGCCTTCGTGGCTGATGTGACTGGGAACATAGAAACTACAAACGGCTCTGAAGCATTCCTAGACCCTGGCTATGGGATGTCAGCACTTTACACTCAGGAAAAGCTGCAGCTGCTGAATATCACAATGACTTAAAAAATGGGCTGTTGCACTTAGACCTCAGTAGCACTGTCAGCCACATGGTTATGATAGATTTCCCCCCGGTTTTCCATGTTCAAATGCCAATTCTTCTTTGCTAACTGTTTACAGAAAGGTTTCTCTTCTGTAATCGTCCTCTCTTTCAATACCACAGTGCACCACAGGCAACTGGATATACATATCTATATGACAGGCCATTGAGTGAAAAGGGAGAAAAAAGATATATTATATTATCTATCCATTTCTTCTAAGGTATAAATAATAATCTGTTAATTGGTTGTTACCTTTTACCTTTTTTTAACTATGGAAGGGATTCCCATACCCATGGGGTCTTTAACATGTTCTGCAACCTAGACCATAGGTCTGGGAAAGAATTAGCTTTCTTATTCTTTCACATTGTTATCTGGAATACTTTCATTTAAAAAATTGAAATAACTTGTCAAGTTTCAGGGTTCACAACAATGCACAGCTATTGTATGATGTCCGTTTTAAGTTTGAGGTTTAAAGCAGCTTCACCTGAACCCACTGTGCTGGGTACAAAGCATTTCTGACAAGAGACTTTTCAGGGAGCTTAAAAAGTCATTGAGTCTCTATGTAAGAGCCAGATGAACTACAAAGTACAGTAAGCTGATAGAAAAATAAAGAGATTTGTACAGATGAGACAAAGGTACCTATACAGCATTACTGGACTGTAGGAAAAGTAGAAAGTTTGAGAAGCAGACTGGTATAGAATTATGCAGACTACTGCCTACAGCAAATAAACTGATGAAGCCAGCAAAAGGGAAGGGAGTGGAAAACAAGGTAGATGGTGAAGATGGTACATCAGGCAATATGAGCTTACCAAGATTTTTTCCTAATCTGTAGTGAAGGCAGACTGAAATAGTACTACTGCACCTGCTGAACAAAGAATGATGGGTAAGATGATGTACCCAAAGAACATTAAAGGGAGATGTAAGGCTCAGCACAGTCATTTCTTAAAACCAGCCAAGCAATATTGACCTGAAGGGAGGAAACATACTAGGTTATATATAATGTTTTAGCAAACTGTCTTGCTCCAAGACTTCATTGTACTTGTACTGTAAACATAGGTTAATAAACTGCAGAAATGAAGGAAGATTTCAGACTGAATTCACCTACCTGTGACAACATAATCATAGGATCATAGAAAGACTTGGATTGGAAGGGAGCTTAAAGCTCATCTCTTTTCACCCCCTGCCATGGGCAGGGACCCCTTCCACTAGACTGTGTTGTTCCAAGCCCCATCCAACCTGGCCTGGAACACTTCCAGGGATGGGGCAGCCACAGCTTCTCTGGGCAACCTGTGCCAGGGCCTCGCCACCTTCTGAATAAAGAACTTCTTCCTAACGTCTAATCTAAATCTCTATTTTAAAATTGTTCTCCCTTGTCTTATCACCATCTGCCTGTATAAAAAGTTGCTTTCCCTCTTTTTTTAGAAGTACCCCTTAGGCACTGGAAGGGGCTCTAAGGTCTCCTCAGAACCTTCTCGTCTCTAGGCTAAACACCCCCTGCTCTCCGAGCCCGTCTTTAGAGCAGAGGGGCTCCAGCCCTTGGAGCATCTTTGTGTCCACAGCTTTCTTGTGCTGAGGGCCCCAGAGTTGGATGCAGCACTGCAGGTGAGATCTCAGGAGGGCAGAGCAGAGGGGCAGAATCTCTTCCCTCAACTTGCTGGCCAGTCTGATTTTGATGCAGCCCAGGATGTGTTTGGCTTTCTGGGCTGCAAATGCACATGGCCAGCTCATCCACAAGAACCCCCAAGTCCTTCTCTGTGGGGCTGCTCTCAATGTGTTCATCTTCCAGTCCAGATTCATGTCCAGGATTGCCCTGACCATGTGCAGCACCTGCACTTGGACTTGTTGAACTTCATGAGATTTTCGTGGGCCCACTTGCCAAGTTTTTCCAGGTCCCTCTGGATGGCAGTGTTAGGTATCACCCCTTAGGAGACAACAGTCCATAAAAAAAAATTAAAAGCTGAGAAAAAAACTAGTTTTAAAGATTATGTTGTTTAATCTAAGATTATTTAATAATTCTACATAAGGTAGCACGTGTCTGTATATATATATAATCAATGCATGTGTCACACAAATATATGTACACACAGAGATATAGGCAAGGGTTTACAATCAGCCAACAGGTGAAAGCTGGCAGGCTAAGCCTTCATCTGCATTTTTGGCAGGGATTTCAGGGACTGTGTTTTAAATACTTAAAATGACTGCATATCAGCACTTCTAGATGAAGCTACTTGCATCTCATGTTAAGGATTCGTTTTATTATGCAAAAAATACACGTCCTTATATTTTCAAGCTCAGTAAAGTGGTTGTTTTTACACCCTATAAATGGCTTTCTCGGTACATCTCTTAATGACCAGCATATACTTCAGTAATTGCAGCAGCACTGACTCACAGCACACAGTATGGTGTTACTATGTGCTTATTGCACTGCGGTTTTCACTGCTCAGATAGAAGAGCTCCTTCAAAGCAGGCCTCAGCAACCCCGAGGTTTCACGGGGATTTACTGCTCCATAAAATACAGAGCCAAGTTGAAAGAGTTAAGGGTGACAAAAAAAAGGTTTTATTAAACAAAATTATTTTTGAGAATTTTATTTGGCCTTTTGTTGCCTCTTTCATAAATACTCATCCTTTTGTTTCTGAGTGGAGAAAGCTCTTGTTCCTTGCTACTCCATGTGAAAGACCCCAACGAGTTCTGCCTCTCACATGGAGTCCTTGCTTCAGACAGGATCCCTGCAGAACAGTGACAAGGTGCTTGTGTGGCATTCATCCTGACTGGGGTCCTAACAATCTTTTCTCCACTCGACCAGGAGACCTCCTGGCTCTGCCCAGGAGTGACTGTGTCGTGGCAGAGCGGCTGTGCCTCTCGGACTCCACCTGCAATGCCACGTACAGGATCCTGGAAAACTGTGCCCTGGCCAAGACTCGCCTCCTTCCACTGGATCACGATAGCAGGGTCAGATGTCTGAATGCAGAGCTGGACCTTGGGAACAGCTCTTTGCTGCACTGCAAGTGTCACCGGCGCATGAAGAGACAGGAGCACTGCTTACGTGTCTTCTGGACCGTTCACTCCAGCATGACAGATGGTGAGATGAAATAATAGGAATTTACAAGGTACTAGCAAGGCTTACCCCTGCCCCCCATCTGAAAACAGCTGTGAAAGGCCACTTCCCAACTCTGCAGGTATTGCTTTGGAACGACATCTAGTAAAGAGAATTTACTGCTGTGTTTGATAAGCAGGGAAAACTGGTCTGGTCTGGGACCAGCCCTTCAAATACACCAGGGACTCTAAGATACAAAGGCAGCTACTCTGAGGCAGTTAGATTTAGCACTGTAAAAAATGCCTCAAAATGATCCTATCTGTCCATCACTGAAAGGCACTTGTGATTATGACACACAGTGTCATGGCATCCCTGAATGTGCTGCTGTTTTTTTTAGTGGGATGCTCCTACTTGACCTCTCACTAAAGCCTGTCTGTGCTGCTCAGCTCCTCACTCGTACTGAGGCTGGAAATGCCAGATGACTTAGACCAAATTCCAGCCAGACAAAATGTAATGCTGGGTTTACACACTAGTACCTTTGCATTTCCAGCAGAACCATTCTTGGCATTTGGATCTGAGCAAGACAGAGCACCTCTGAACTCCAGCCTGAGGAGAGAGCTAGGCATAAATAAGAAAAATACCCATTTAAGAAAAAACAAACAAACAAATAAATGAGCAAACTGGTCACAAAGCATTTCTTCCACTGCATGAAATATCTTGTATCTTGCCTAGGTTATTTCAATTTGGAGACCTCTCCCTATGAGAACCCAGCAAATGAAGAACACTGGAAGACAGATTATAATAAACTGGCAGCTCTGGTATCAGGTAAAAATTGTAATGGTTACATGATATAATGCTGCCCTCTCTTACCTTTTCAGAGGCTGAAGGTTATTAGGAACAGTTTGGGGTAATGGCCCCTTTAATCAGAGGAATACCTGCTCTGGATACTTGCCAAAATTTGTCCCCACTATCAAGTGTAAATACAGCCACAGATCCAGGCCCATAAAACTGGGAATAACCCACAATGATCAATTTTCTGAAACAAGCACCCTACCACGAACTAATAAAAAAAATCTTCTTCTGTAACTAATATAACTACAGTGTCATACTGCAGGCACATAGAAGGACTGATTTGTTCTTTTTGATGTTCCAAATCTGGCCATCAAAAAAGGGCTATTCCTGCTTCTGCACAGAATCTCTTCTTGGGGCTTTGTTCATGGTTTCTACATTTTTTATGGCTTTATAGGCTCACAGTTAGCGGGAGATGCAACAAACCCGTGCCTGAAAGAAAGTCATGTCTGTAATCTGAGCAAGAAGTGTGTTCGTCTGCGCACAGACTACGCCTCCATCTGCACCAGGGCGGCGGGGAGTGAGGACGTCTGTGACCGGCGCAAGTGCCTCAGGGGGCTGAGGAATTTCTTTGAGAAAGTCCCTGAGGATTTCACCAAGAGGATCCTCTTCTGTCCGTGTCAGGATGAATTTTGTGGAGAAAGGCGCCGGAAAACTATTGTTCCTGATTGTTCCTTCCAGTCTAACACCAAACCCAGTTGCCTCTGGCTGCTGGACTTATGCTTGGAGGACCCTTTCTGCAAGTAGGTCCGGCAGCAGCGGATGTTGGCCAAGAGAGGAAAACAACGTAGACACTGATGGTCTCATTTTCCTTCCTACAGATCCCGACTGGCTGACTTCCAACAAAACTGTCAACCTGCAGACACGTCTCCAGATGGCTGCTCTCTGCACAACCATGCTGCATGCCTGCAGGCTTACATGGGGATGATTGGTAAGTGATATCCACAGGAGCATACAGGGTGGATGCTTTCAGGCCACGAACTTGCAGGCACACTCTGATGCTGTAAAGGACCATCCTGCTCTCCTGCAGGACGTGGTGCTCAGTGTACCAGTGAATATGCTGTACTGATTGATGCCAGTGCTCTCCCTTGCCTCTGAGGTAAATGCAGCCCAAAGAGAGCTCTTCCCTGGCATTTATTGCTGTACTTTGCCCCATCCTCTGTTACCAAATCAGGAGCACTTCCCTGAGATTTCTCAACACCTGTTTGCATCATCGGCCGGTGCAAAGTGCTCTAAGGGCCTCATCAATGGGGCTCTCTGGGCTCGTGTGAACTAAGTCATTCCTGATGCAGGAGTTACATCCCATCACAGCAGGGATTACACACTGCATTCCATCACTGCCCAACTTTTATACGCCTGATGGTTGGTTAGTATCGTGCACAATGTGTTCTCAGGGCCAGCCAGAACATGGCACTACCAGCTGTTTGAAGGGAGGTCGTCTTTGGTTTGAGTTATTTACTGCCAACAACGTTTTCAGAGTGGCTCAAGAGAGGAGCTGTAAAGAGCAGCAGCATCTCAGAAGCTGTAAATATAGACTATGCCTTCCATTTTCCCAGATGCCTCTGCTGGTTTTGTGCTAAATGAACACTGGCTGAATGGCACACTACGGTGTGCAGTATTTGCTTGGCAAAAGGCACCTGGCCACACAGTGTTACCAGCTACACAAGGAGCAGGGGCACCTTTTGCTGCCATATGGCAGTACCACAGCTGAGCCCCTGCAGGTGCTTCCCATCCTTCAGTCTAATGCATCCACCAGCTTCAGTTCCCAGTACCTCTCACCATCAGAGTGCCTGAGTCAGGGGTAGCAATCTCCACACTTTCTCGCGGGCCAGCAGACTTCAGGTTGGTTCATCAGGCCCGGGTCACCTGGCTGGGAGTCCTGACCTGGCCTGGGTAACACACTTATCACAGTGGAAGACTTCTGCCTCCAGGGCAGCATTCCCTTTAGTATAACATGATTCCTGATGTTTCTTTCATCTGGGGGTTTGGGACAGGCACACCCATGACACCCAACTATGTCAGTAACTCCAGTGTGGAGGTCTCCCTGTGGTGTACCTGTGAGAGCAGCGGCAACCAGAAGGAGAAGTGCGACCAGATACTCGGCATGTTTGAGAGCAACAAATGCCTTGGTAAGCATCAATCACATCACAGAGAAACAGCTCAGCATGGGGGAATTCAAGTCCTGTGGTTTCAAGATCCTACTTCACACTGCTCTTGTGTTTAGTTCTGTCTTCTTCTGCAATGTCTCCATAATCTCCTCTGCAACCTGTGGGACCAGCCTGGCTCTGCTCTCAGAAGTGTTTCTGTATCTTTTGGAAACACTTCTGTTCATCTCAAACACCATGAAGCTATTTCCAAACACCATGCAAATGAAGGGCACTGCAAAAACTTCACAAGGGGAGGTCAGATGTGCTGTGTCCATAGGTTGCTGAGTAACCACGTCTGTGAGGATTATGGGTTGGGATTCCCCTCCTGTCCTCGTTCCTCTACTCTCCTTTGGCCCTCACTTACTTGATAAACATAAGTAGCTCCTGAGGCAGCCTGTAATTAGATTCAGCAGCATAGCAGTTACAAAAAAAATCCTGTTACATGCAACTGTATTTTTTTATCTCCCTAGCATTTTAGCAACATGTCTTAATGAGATTTAAATATTTAATGTTTGTAAAAGCTTCCAAAGGATATAAAAGAAACAAGCATCATTATGTAAATGATTAATATCTAAACCTAACTCCTGCAGTATAGAAGAGCCTTACATCCAGCACTGTAGATACATCTACAACCTAAACATCCCACCTGAGACACTAAAAATCAGCCCCTTACAAAATACACAGTTGGGAAAGTCACAGAAGGACCCAAAAGTTCTCAAGTACAGTGCAGACATTTTTGCAGTCTGCTCAACCTCACAAGCAAACCCACAAACTGACAGGCCATTCACTGAACAGAGAATATATATTTTCTAAATCAAGGCCACACAGCCTGTGAGTGCATTTCCTAAAATAGCTTCCCTAGATTTCTGTTCACTAGACTCCAAGACTGCACAAGAAAAGCACAATAAGACTCTTGCTTTACTTCTGTTTGCAGAAAATGCCATTTGGTCTCAAATGCACCTGAAGCAGACAGCTCTAGAAAGACAGGAAGACTTACCTTATTCATCTTCCCTAAGCTTCCAAGGAGACAGTGCCAGCACATCTCTTGCTTCAGAAATGTCCCAGGTATGCATTGCTTTGTTGCCTTCACAAAGCAGTGAGTCAAGTAGCCTAGAGACAGTAGTTGAAAAACTTTGGATCTGGAAATGTGTGACTTTGGACATCAAAGCGAGGGATGCCACGTGCATGTGGAACACTGAACCACTCTACCTTAAGCTGTTCCTTTCACAGACAAGCAGAAATAGGAAGCCACATGCCTGGCCACAGGAGTTTCAATGGTCTCACATTAGGGCTCAGAACTGGAGGCTCTGCAGTCAGAAGTTTGAGCGTAAATGTGTCTAACTGGGACTCATCCCTCCTTTTCATTTCCTAGGTGGCTGAAGGGAAGATGCATCAAGACAGCTCTGAACACAGCAGCATGCCTTTGGCCTCCTCTGAGCATTCTGGAGCTGCTACTTCTTGGCCTTCTCTGGCTCTGCTCCTGCCCCTGTTGCTGAACATTAACTTGGCATAAATGGAATCTTTCCTTCCCATATTATTAATCTTATTCCATATCCAGGCACGTCCCACTACAGATCTACCTTTGGGAAACAGAAGGCTTTCAGACAAGAGGAATGGAACAGCCTTAACCCAGAATAGCAGTCTCTGGAAGCCTCCCAACGTACTTGCCCCCCACTTTCCCCGCATCAGTTCGCACTGAGCTCTGCAGATGTGGTTCTCACCATTGCTTCTGCCATGTATGCATTGTGAGTAACAGCCAGGCTCATGTTCCAGCTCAGTAGTTTAAAACAAAGGTCTGAGTTCTGTCAGAACTTGTGCAGGGTTTGGTTTCTGACTGCAGGGATGACCTGACACAGGATGTCTGCCCACCCCACCTTCTGGAGCTCCTCTTTGGGCCTGCAATCACAGAATGGTTTCTGTTGGAAGGGACCTTAAAGACGATCTTGTTCCACACCTGCCATGGGCAGGGACACCTTCCACTAGCCCAGGTTGCTCTAAGCTCCATCCAACCTGGCCTTGGACATTTCCAGGGATGGGGCAGCCCCAGCTTCTCTGGGCAACCTGTGCCAGGGCCTCACCACCCTCACAGGGAAGAAGTTTTTCCTAATATGTAATCGAAACATACGTTCTTTTAGTTTAAAGCCATTGCCCCATGTCCTGTCACCACAGGCCCTGGTGTATCTGCCCTTATCATCCTCCTTTATATATTGAAAGAAGACATACAACAGGGTCTCCACAGAGCCTTCTTCTCTCCAAGTCTACTGTCTCAGCCTTTCCTTGTAGAAGAGGTGTTCCAGCCCCCTCCTTTTCATGGCCTCCTCTGGACCTGCTTGAACAGGTCCATGTCTATCATGTACTGGGCACCCCAGAGCTGGATGCTGAACTCCAGGTGGGGAGGTGGTGTGGGCTGGAGGAGGAGAATCACCTCTCAGCCTGCTGGCCATGTTGCTTTTTATGCAGCCCAGGCTGCAAGATGGTTTTCTGGGCTGCAAGTGCCCATTACCTACTCATGTCCGATTTTCCATCTACCCATATCCCCAAGTCCTTTTCTGCAGGGCTGCTCTCAATCCATTCATCCCCCACTCTGTGTTGATATTGAGGGCTGTCCCAAACCAGGTGTGGCATCTTGCACTTGGACTTGTTGAACTTAATGAGGTTTGTGTGGATCTACTTCTCAAGTCTGTGAAGGGTAAGCATATCATAAAGATTAGGAGTCTGTACTCCAGGGCGGGTTGCGAAGAAAGCTCAATAAACAGACACATAAAGTCCCTGGTAAACACCATTTCTGGATTACTTTCAGTTCCCTTTTCAAATCCATTTTTTAAGTATATGAAAAATACCATTCCAGATCAAGGACACTATATTAGAGTTTGAATTCTTGCTCCATTCTGTTTTGCCCCTTGCAACATATATATAATCCATTATCACAGCTTGCAACACACTTGGGTTTTGTTGTTCAAGATGGACTTCTGTGCTCAACTCCAGTAAATTTAGTTTTACCCAGCAAAGGATGATCTTGCCTGGCCTCAGGACGAACCTTCTCAGTAACCCTTAGGGAATGCATATAGCTCACTGAAGACGTATTGACCACAAAACCCCTGGGATACTCAGTTGCAAAAATCTCCTTGTACCTCTCCACATACTCAAGCTGCCATTGCCCCTTCCAGCTGCTTGCCCCATCCATCCCCTGCTCCTCTGCCAAGTGCTGCTTCATGACCTGTTTAT
Organism: Lepidothrix coronata; assembly: GCF_001604755.1. Lineage (NCBI taxonomy): Eukaryota > Metazoa > Chordata > Aves > Passeriformes > Pipridae > Lepidothrix > Lepidothrix coronata. Next base: position 205,968 of record NW_016690280.1, read on the forward strand.
TCCGAGTGTAAATGTGTGCACTGTGTAACTGCTGTTAGTTTGTACTGCGTTTGCCTGTTAAAATGTGGTGTTAAGTGAATATTGATTTCTAAGCATAGGTTAACAGTCTGCAATCAATTGTGTGCAAGAGTTGCCTCATCAGCCAGCCTACACTTTTGAATAGCCAGAAACTCGGCTCAAAACAGCTCCTCCATGCACATGTATAGTGCCCATTGCTCATCCTGAGAGGCAACAGATCTGAACAGTACTATACACACCTAAACAAGATTACAGTCCTGAACAGAGGCAGAACAGGTGAGTATTCTTTTTATCCTGTGCTTTATCTGTTGCCAGGGAAGCACCAGCTAGGTAATATGCTGTGGTTCCCAGTCACTGTCAGACACCTTATTACAGAATCTTACACTGCCACCTGTATCAGAGTAATTATCCTTCTGCAGGGGTAATATTTCCATTTCCACTTCTACTCTCCTGTTTACTTCCTGGGTAGGTAGAACAAGGAAATCACTGCATGGAGCAGAATGATCTCCTCTGTCACACAGAGCAGCAATATGTTATTTCCATGCAGTAGGAACAAATACCACGTCTTTTTAAAAAACAGGAGTACTAATGCTGGTATTTCTCGTTACCTACTGAAATATGGCTATTTGGAGCAAGAGACAGCACTAGAATGTTTGCTACCATTGTTTAATAAAAACAGAGTCCATGTAACAACAATATAATATCTACGTTAGACCATCCTCCATGTGGTGGGACTAGAAATGTGTCAAGACTCCTGACTGTGATGTAATAGCATCTGTCATCTCAGAATTTAATGGAGAGCAACAGTGAAGAAGAAAATGTTGTTCTTTGCAGTATTCCACACATCAGAGAGAATATTTGGGGGTATAATGGACTAGATTTCCCTGAGCTGTCTGTACCACACACACTGGTACACAATGTACTGCATTGATCATCTACTCATCTGCACTGGGATCTTTCCTCTTTCCCAGCTTCAGTGCTCTAAGACAGGTTGGTAGTGAAAAAGGAATGAGCATTTTGTTGTTCATGTTTAGGGCACTGTGGACCTCTAGCCCTTTACCCCTGCTAAGAAGGTTATTGATGGCAATTGCAGTCTCCTGTCATGTCCTGGATTAACCACAGGAAAATACTTGACAAATCCTGAGACAAATCCTGCTCTGGACTGAAATTAAAGCAAAAAGTGTCAGTTTGGGTTTTTTCCAAGTGTCCTGCATCCCTTTCACATGCACATTTATAATCACAGCTGCCTCTTAGGCTTGTTCATCAATAACTGCAAGCGAAATCCACCTCTAACTACACTTGCATTCACAGGTACTCTCACTGCTGGGAGTACAAACCCATTTTCTCTTAGACTTTTCTGACTACCTGATCTCCAACTATCACAGTTTTTCAACTACACAGCATTTATGCATGCATAAGTATAACTGCTACTAGAAATATCATGCCAGTATCAGTATCAGGTCAGTTCTGTTAGCACCACCAGTGTTCCAAGACTGGCACAGTTACCTAAACCCAGTTCTTACTGACCACACAAGAGGGCAGTTTACAACCCCCCCTCAGCTTCTGTTCCCAGAAAGTGGAATACAGCATCCTGTGAGCACATGTGGTCTCACAAAATATAATCCACAAAATACAAAAATAATCCAATAAAGATTCTCTATCCAGACAGTCTTAATATTGAGCTCTCAGCAACCATATATGAAAAGGGAACCTTCTAATTGTTGTAATGTAGATATTATTTTTTAAAGAGTAAAATAATGTGAAGTCTCACTAATAAAATTTATCTTGCAACTCTAGAAGTCTCCTGCCTCCCTTTGCATTTAATAGAAGCTACACTCCTTGTCTCCACTGCTGGAGGCCCTATGGGAAAGAAATTTAAAGAACAGAGTTAGAATCTCTTACAAAGCAATCTTAACGACTTTTACAGACAGTATCCTGTCAGGTACTTCAGATGTTGCTTCTAGAACTCTGATAGAGCTTTAGATCTCTTAACACAGTCTAATGTAGCATTTACAAAGGGCATTCATATAGTCCTTTAGCAGGGAGCTCAGGCAACTGTATTGTTGTGACAACTGTATTGTTGTGACAAGTGAGAGAAGCAACGTTTCTTGCCCGAGGTCACAAGCAAGGTGAAGACAGAGATAAGCCTTGAATTTGGAAGTCTAAAGTTATGGTGTCCTTGCCTCATTAAAATCATTCCCACTGCCTTCAAGAAGTGCCTATGTTTCAGTAAGAATCAAGTGGCTGCAGTTTTCCTTTTAAAAGGGGGAACAATGTGTTGTTGCAGAAGAGGAAAAGCTAAGCCTTGCTTCAAACTGATTCTGGCTACAGATCCCTGGCACACCTCTCCAAATCTGTTGACAGTAAAAGGTAACTTTCAGTGGACAGGAAAACACTACAGGTTCAGCATCTGTAAAGAATGAAAGTGTCTTTTTCAATACATCCTAAAAATCACATCACTATTTGCCAAAATGGTAGACAGCTTGACACAGGAATAAAAAGCAGAGTTGTCAAAGTAATCTTTGAGGTGTCCATGAACCAGACAAAGCTTTTGGGAACAACAGTGGAGAAAGAGGAAGCCAACCAGCGCTGCTGAGCTCCACGGGATCGCTCAGCGCTGCTATGGAATCACAACCCGCAGCTATTCCACAGCTGCTTCCCCAGTCGAGACAGATCCCGGTAAATACGATCAGAGGCTAATCACTTCTACCCCAGGGATTTTGTGGCCGAACCTTTCTTCATTTGAGGGAGGGTCGGTTGAGGCTGAGCTTGGTTAGTCTCTAATGGAAGCTCTTCTGATAGGTGATTAGCTCTCCTCCAGGAAGTGACTTGGTGTTTGGGTTTCTTGCAAACCCCAGGGTTAGCAGAGGTCAGGGGATGCTGCACTTTCTCCAAGTGCCTTCATGAAAATAGCCCCACATACTTTCCATTTACAGCTGATCACCTCCATTATCCCCAAGCTAGGAGGAGATGATCAGCAATTGTTAAGTGCTTGAATCAGACTAATAGCTCACTGCTAATTCCCCCAGTAATGGGAATCTAAATTCCTGGTAAACAAACTGACTGCTTTTCACACACAGGGACGAATGCCAAAAGCCTAATATTAGAGCTCTGGAACTAAAGCTTTTAGAGCAATCCTGTCCACTCAAAGATATTTAATGACATTATGTACTAAATAATTAGAAAATGAAGGCCCGCTTGGAATCAATGGGTTACTGTCTAATTAAGATGACAAAGGGGCTCTACCCTTTTTTAAACAAGTTTATACTAAAATGGTGTACCTGATAAATGGTGCTGATAACTGTGTCTTTACCTTTGGGCAGAACAAGCAGACATTAAGCTAGCACAAAATAATGGTGTGATTTTTGGCTCATCTTTTTTCCCCTTGGTCTCTCCTGTTTTCCCGTAAGGCATGTGATTCAGCTGTTCCTCCCCCCACCAAATGACAAAATTTATTAAGCAACATTCAAATCACTTATCCTGATGGAGATAAAACCATCTTTGCCTTTGCTTTATTGTATGGCCACAATCACAGAGTTCACACCACAAGATGCTTGAAGAGCTGAGAGGTGTGGACTGGAGCTTCTAGAAGCACTTTGCAGCAAGAACTGCTAGTGAGCTTTTGAGCACAGGAGAAGATTATCTACACACAGAGAGAACTGTAAAAAGACTGAGAAATGTTCTACTGATAATATGGCTGAATTAAAATTAATTAGTAAATCATATGACATCCTTATCTTCAAACTGGAGAGACATGGGTTTGAAGGGTGGACTAATCAGTGGATAAGGAATTGGCAGCCAGGGTTGTGGTCAATGGCTCTGTGTCCAGCAGGGCGAACAAAGTGCCACTGTACTCTCCTCCCTTTCACTTTTTTCCCCACCAGACTAGCACTTAAATTGCTTTTTCTTCTGTTTAAGTTTGCCCATTAGATACTGTCATTATAGGTCACTGAGCCCCACTGCAAGAAACTGGAATTTCTTTAACCATCTGCACGCAGTTACTTGTTCTCCAGCTTTCCAAACCATCAGCTTTTTCTTTTTTTTCCGTCTCCCTAAAGAATCTTTTGATTAACTGAAGTCAATTTTGCTAAGTGCTAGTGGCTCTAAGAAGCTTGTTTTGTCAGTGATCCCCAGAGCTCCATTATGTTTTCAGGGCTACAAAACAGGAATTGCTCTGTCTTTCTGTAGAAATGTAAGATTAGCAGCTAATTCTTCCAGCCTCAAGCTCTTTGAATTTCACACCCATCATTCCAAATCAGGGTATGTGCATTTGTTATGACAGTTCTAGCAGAAATTAGCTAAGAGATTTCCCATCTTTTTCTCAATTTCAATCCATTCTTGTGCAAAATTTTTAATGCACAAGGAATCCGGATCCACAAATACATTACTCAACTGATTGCTATTCTAGTCCCAACTGGGAGCTGCAGTGGTATCACAACAGAAGGACTGTTGTGCACTGAACACTTCATTCTTAATATGCAAGTACAAATCACAGTGTAAAGGGAACTAATACAGAACTACAGATCACAGAGCAAATGCCAGTTTTATGGACATTTTCAACACAGAAAGGCCCTTAGGCAGAGAAAGATTATGACTTGTCATGAAGCAATTTACTAAAACGTTGGGAGTAATATCTGAGCTATTTTATTCACACTGTGTAGGACATGACATCCCCCCTACAGGGTTGAAATGCTAACATTAGGAGCTCAAGGTTGGCCTGTCTTCTCGAGCATCATCGAGTAACAGCTTCCAGCTGGTAAATCAGATACAATAAAATGGTAACGAAATGGAGAGATGATGAGTTGATCAATTTACTAGATTATTTTTCATTTGTTTTTGATTGATCTCAGTTAGCAGATGTCACCAGGAGCCCTGCTATTACTCATGATAGCATAGTATTGCTCAGGTATCCACCTGAGTCTGTATTTTAATTCAGGTTTTCAAGCATGAATTTTTCAATTCAGATTCCAGTTGACTGTGCTGAGGTATTTCCAAGACTGAGTCTAATACACTGTTTTATTTTTTCTTCTTGAGATATCTTCTGTGGTTTAGTTCTGATTATATCTTCAATCAGCGATGCCACATAGAAACAAGTAAAAATGATCTGCACGCTTGCTAACCTAATAATTCACTTCTGCTTTTGGGTTAAAAGTTCATATAATCTGTCTAACAGGAGACTGAAGAAATTCTTCACGAGACTGTTTTTTCCTCCCAACTGCTCAGTGCCAACCACTGCAATTTAGGACTCACAGAATCACAAAATTGGTCAGGTTGGAAGGGACTGCAGTGGGTCATCTGGTCCCACCTCCCTGCTCAAGCAGGCTCATCCCAGAGCACATGGCACAGCATTGTGTCCAGATGGCTCTGGAATATTTCCAGTGAGGGAGACTCTCAAATAGTACTCAATGAAAAAACCCAACAACATTTTAAACACAGAGCAAGGGAAAGCAGCTTCCTGCAGCACCTGTCACTGAAGATTCTACAGAAGTAAAAACATAGTTTTTCCTCAGACTCACAACCTTCTCCCAAAGGAAATAAATGAGCAAACACATACCTGGCAACAGCCACATATGCTCATGATGAGCTTCTGCAAACTAGTGTCTTTAACTTGTTAAGTGATGTAAAAAAACGTGCATTTTAATTTTTCAGATGTTGAAATCAATATTTCCCTATCTGAGAACTGGTGTTTGTAATTTTGGCAAATTGGAAGGGGCAATAATCAGATTGTCCCTTCCAATCTACCAACGTTTTTAGCTTGATTTAAGTCCTTTACATATGATGGTTGTTTCATGACCTAAAACACACAAAATGAACCATTTGTCCTGAGGTCTTCATAGCCCATCTTTATCTCAATTTACACCTTTCTTGGCAGCCACAAATCAGTCAAAGGAGCTAATAATCCATGGGGAAGGAATGCTTAGAGAAGCACTCAGTCACTGAACCAGCTCTGGACAGGCTTCTCAGCAACGTAAGTCCTGGATGCACAGACAGAAATGTAGACAGCAGAAAGACAAACTTGCTTTACACAGTATTTAAATGCGAAGTCGATCCTTTACATGGTCTATTTTGCACAGACTGAGCTAATCTGGACAAAATCTGAAATAAAAGGACACATTTCATAACACAAACAAGTGGATGGCTTCAAGCAGGGGGCTCTTTTTCAGCCTAATGCAGATGTCAGTTAATTAGAGTAGAAGGGTTATATCATTAGCAGCCAAATCGATATAAAAGGAATTAAGAGCTTGAATAGCGAGCTCCCCTGCTTTCCAGCACAGCACCCGGGGCTGTATTTAGCCAAAATTCAATACACATTAGCGGACAATCACTGTAGTCTTGTATGGGGATGTCTTCTTGAAATACTTTAATTGGACTCTCTAGTGTTATCAGCGCTAAACAAGATGTCAGATTAATGTAGAAGCCTTCCCAAATGGGACCAGCAGCCCACAGCCTGGAGAAGCCACATTTACTTCTATTAAAACCTCACTGGTTTTCCAACATGTATTAATAATATTATTTTCACAGTTACCTTAAGAAAGAGTGACTGAAAAGCATCTTTACATGCAGCTGCTCCATCCTGTAAAACTCAGCCACCTCCACACTGGCAACAGCAGGTCCACCCCTTTTTGCCATTTCAGTCCCAGGCTACATTACTCAAGAGCCCATCAGTCACACAGTTTTGACCCTGAATTTAACACCTCTGCAGAGAATACAAATCTATATTGAAACAGGCAAATCTAAAACACTCAACTGACAACTCCTGTAGCTGGTGAGATTTGATATGGCAACATTACACAAAGCACACCCTTCTCTTGACAAAAATTTAAACCCCGCCCCATTCTGTATGTTCCCTAAGTAAAACTGCAACACTGCCTTGGTCCCCTAACCAGGAAGTTGAATTTTGCCTTTAAAGGTAGCACACAGCAGCTACACCACAAATTTCCTGCACAGCAGAGTGGATTTGGCAAAACAAAGCCAAATCTTTCCACTGAAATGTTTTATCTAACAAGATCAGAAACAAGTAGATCTACAAGAGGACAGCACTGAAAGAAATGAGGCTCGTGTTCACATTCCACAGTTGTGTACAACGTAGGGCTTTGACATTTCAAGAAGAACAGAGGATAACATTAACTATATCTAAAATGCCACAGAATATTTAGTTTAAATATTCTCCGACAGAAATTTAAATTCCATAACTGACCAGGAACAGGCAGCACTGCAGCTAGTACTGCCTGGCACTATAACCTGACAAGAGTGGTTACAACATCCATGTGCTAAGGGAGATTGGAATCTGGAAGACAAACAACCACAGTGACACGGAATTTTCATTATTTCTGTTTAGATGGGTAGGCAGGACACCATGGAACATTATAGCAGACTGAGAAACACATTAACTTTTTATTATTTAAAGGTTGTTTCAAGACCTATATTCTTAAAATACATCCATCTCTACCCCTCCTATAACCCCCCATTCCCAGGAGTTTATTGTAGGACCTTATTATATAGTTTATTTTCTCACATTTCACTTAAGCATAAAAAGGAGAGTGATAATTGATAATTCCCTCCCCTTTTCTCACACCAAATCTCCATTCTTTCATGCTTAAAAAGGACACAAAGTTTGCCTCGATAATTCAGTGTCTTCAACCAAAAGCCTTTTTGAAATTGGTAACTGCTTGTGCAAAAGTATTCACACTACATCACAACTGATAATTTTGGATTACAGCTACTACCACACACTTTCAGTTGGTTTAATATCCTGCACACAAAATTTTTGGATACTGCAGTCTATCCAAACTTTTAAAAATCTGTCCCATTGTCAAACCCTGCACAATTTTTAATGATTTTATTTCTAATACCCTGTCATCTCAAAGTACATACTCTTTCACCAAGTATATTTCACCAGCCTTAACTTTATCTGTGGGGTTAACAGAGTAAATTAAAAGAGTGACTTTATGGTCAAAACCATCAGAAAGATTCCACAAGGAAAGCCTGCATACTGGGAAACAGAAAACATGAGGAGTCATTCAAGGTCTGGGGAGAATATATGAATTACTATGTAATATAAAGCAGAAAGAGCTGTTTTCCATTGGACTTTTTGAAGTCAGTGTACTGAAGAGAATCTCTGAATAAGCAAAATGTTCCAAAAGTAAAGGATCAGCAGTGCTCACTGCACAATGTGACTGTCAGGAAGAGATTTCACTTAGAAAAAAATTACAGCGTAGTCTAGGAAGAAAACTGACGTTCATTCACTGCATGGCACCTTGTTGCTGAAGGTATTGCTGAATTAACACCCAGCTACTACTGGTTTTTAAAAGTATGCCCCTGAAAAATGCATTGCAAAGATCAGCTGCCCCTTATGCAACTTCTACGGAACACAAAGTGCACAATTGCCCAACAACATAAACATGCAGCACTGTCAATCTGCTGCTGACAAGCAGCACGTTCACCCAAATTTTCTCAATTCAAAAAATTTAAAAAACCCTCCAAAACCAAACCAAAAAAAACCTCAACCCAACCCAACCAACCAAAAAACCCCAAACAAAATCACAAAGGGGAAAAAAAATAATGACAAATCCTTCTAGGGAACCATAGGAGCATTTTAATAGAGAACACGCTATGACACAATAAATTATATTGAGGAAGTGTCATGGCTCTCAGTAACTGTCTATCAATTCACAAAATACATGGACACAAGGAATCAAATTACAGCTTATGGGCCCATTACTGACTTTTGTAGCGTTTGTTAAAAGTGCTTTTTAAATAACAGTACCTCAGGTTCTTCACACAGGCCACCAGAATTTACTGCTTTTGCATGTACAGTCCAAAAAAACAACTCACCTCAGTAAAAATTCTTAAGGTTATATCAGTGCAATCTGTGTAACTTTCAAATGTTATATCACTTTCATACCATGTCCTGGAAAAAACATGAAGCTGTTATTTCTCCCCAGTAATAAATCATCTAAGCAACGTAGTACTTTCTGTAATGGAAGAGCTACACACTGTATCTTCCATTACCTTCTGGTTTAATTAAATGTTCCTTGAATAAATCTTGTGCTTACACTCTCATGACATGCTACCAGTGCTGACTTCTCCATTTATAAACTGTCTGGATTCAGTCCAATCATCCCTGCTTATTGTACCTGCCACTCACAGAAAACTCCAGGCTCTCAGGCTCAGTCTTCCTTGGACTTTCTTTGCTAGTTATTAATTCTATATGTCTGTAGAAGTGAATTAATCACGTGAGCTACGTACCAACAAACCTCTTTTAGCTTGCTTCTTTGGAGTGGCCAAGAGGCTGAAGGAGGACAGGACACCAAAATTTCCTGAAGTGAAACTACTAGAAGAAATTCAATTTACTAAGCAGGAGCACAGGCACTTGATTTAGGTTCAGCTTTCAATTAGGCAGAAAGCATGAAAAGCCTCCTCTTCACCTTTGAATACAGAATCTTCTTACTCATCTCCCCCAGCAGCACAACAGCAGTGTGGGAAGATGACTTCAGACAAGTTAGAGCAATTTTAAAACCCAAGAATCCTTCAAATGGCTACACATTCCCAGCCCACTGAAACACCAAAGTGATTTAAGCTTTGCTTTTAGTGATAACAGGCAAGAGAATGTATGTTCAGCTGCCCTCCCTCAGCAGATGAAGGGACATCTTTCAGAGAGGATGCTGTAGTAGTTTAAATCACTATTAATGATTTCAGTCATCTGACCAAATGCCACTGTGCAGCCTTGGAAGAGAAGGCATCAAGTGCCACAAGAATTCTTCCAGATCATGTCAGCACAGAATGGGGATAAGCAGTAAATCAAATGCCACTGGCAGCAAACCTACATAAAGTGATATTTTTCTTTTCCTGAACCAAGGCAGCTACCAGGAATTTCTGTAATGTTGTATTTTAATATGCACTCCATGATGATGGGGAATCAACCTTTCATGATGATAAGAAAACTAAAGGAATCCACTTTTATTGAAAACATCCCTACAAATTCCCTTATAGTGCATCTCCATTATATTAATCTAGTGGGGTTTGTGGGGATTTTATATTTCCTGCTTTTAAAAGGGAGGAAAAGAGCCACAATCCATGCACATGTTTAAAATACTTTAACAACTCAGGCACCTAGGCAAAATTCACAAAACTCTCTCAGAAACAGTTTAAAAGTACGGATTATGGAAATTAAGTACTTCAATGGCTAGAAATAACACTCAATTTATAAGTGCTGGAGTTAAACTGAAGGTTCTTATTACCTGAATTTCTGTTGACCTGTGGAAAATTCACAGGAAACAAGCTGTCACAGAAGTCACTATTGGGTTTTTTGGACTTTCTAATCCATCATAATGCAGCCAGCACCAGACAATTTAGATACACTAAATTCTGTTTCAGAACAGCATCACTCTCAAATAAAGAAAATAAAGTCAATTATATGTAGAACACACTTTAGTAATATTTAACTTAATTTCCTCAGGATGTCTAATATGATACACTGATAGATCAAGGAAATAAATTTTGCATTTGTAACAGATCCAGTGACAGCAGAAAACACTTTTGCAGCAATTCATCAACTCCTGTAGGAGTAAAGGACAACACACAACCCAAGAGTTCTGCTTTACAAATCCCTCAACTATCCTCCATTTTCTTACCTGCTGAACTTTTACTTATTCTGGCTATTAAAAAACAAACAAACAAACAAACAAACAGAACCAACCAAAAATAACCAAACCAACCAAAGAAAAGGACAAAATCAAAACCAAACCCAACCCAAACCTAGATGACTCTCTTCATTCCATAGTCTTGCTCAGACATTACAGTTAGGATTTGTGCTCTCGAGCAGTGATGACGATGCTCATCATCTCACAAGCTGTCCATAACTGCTGAGATAAGCTATTTTTCAAGGTAAATTCTACAAGGGCATCCAGAGTACCAGCATCTTTAGCATCTTCAGAAGATGCTGATCACACCCTTTTGACTACTACCCACCTCTGTTTTGTTTTGCTCTTCAGTACATACAATTCTACTTTGCACTCTGCCTCCACAGGAACTGTTATGCAGAAAACATTCTTTTGCTGAAGAGACACTGGTTTTATAGGAGCTATTTAAAGAACTGTTTTTTCCTTGATGCACTATGTAGAAAGCATTAATCAACACTAAGTTTCAAAAGAACATTAAGGAAATACAAAAGAACATTAAAGAAATACTGTGTTTCGTTTGAAAAGACCAAGTTGATGATGACATCCCTCCAATTAAATATATCCTCTCAGTAGCACAGATGCAAAATGGAAATGCTACCAAGCATTCTGATTTTGTGATGCACTGAGCAACCATAAGTCTCTCTTACAATCAGGAGGAGCTGTAGGTACCTGTCATTTAGTTATTTTGTAAGGTGAAAATTACTGCTCCAATTTTTATAAAATGCTGCTGCCTTAAAACATAGTAATGAGTTGCTGGCCACTGTAAAACATCCTCCTTTTCTCTCATAGGGAGAATAAGTATAAAGAAAAAGGAGAAAGAAGTGCCTGGACAGACCAAATATAAATAAGGATTTGCAGAAAGAACTTTTAAGTTTCCTGACATTAGAAATCTGTTCTGACTTGCTTAGTAATGAAGCTCACACATAAGGAAACTACCAGCAGCTTCGACCACTATTTTATTTCCATGCTGAGTTCTTATAGGGAGGGGAGGAAAAAAAATCCTTGCATATCAATAACTTCTATTTATTCCAGCATAAACTTTCACCAATAATGAAAGGGGCAGTTCTGCCTTCCCAAACTCAGTTCCCTCGCTCTCGACTCCAGTGGCCCCTGGAAAAAACAGCAACGGATTTGTAGCCCAACTAGTTTTTCATTACTGCCTCAGTATACAACCATTAGCACTGAAGGGAGGATGAAAGGTGTGGGACTGACATCCTCAGCACATATCACCTGCCTGGGCTGTCAGACAGCAGTGCCAGTGGGCCCTCAGCACTGCTGGGGCTGTCAGCCAGCCCAGAGTCCTGTTTCCACTGTGAGACAAGGAGCACCACTGCCTGTGTTGTCTCCAGACCCTTTTCTCCTCCATGACTCCCAGGACAGACAGCACCACACTAAATGTGACCCAGTTGAACTATTCTAGTTCCTACAATTCAGCCTAACCATAATTTTTGACCACTGGCTAAAACAATTGTCTTGGTCTCTTGAAAGGGGAGCAAGTCCATTCTCCATTAAGTCAAGAACTGCAGTTTAGCAACAATCTGAAGGCTCTTGAATAACAGAATCCAGCATCTGCATGGTTCTTTACAATCTCACTGTAATATCTTGTAATATCCAGGGGTCTTAGTGGGCCATATGCATGCTGGTTTCCTCACAGCACATGGGCTAGGTATGCATGCATAACTGCTACTGCTTTCCAGCTCATCAGAAGCTGCAATTAAATAAAATCTCTCAAAACCAGAAAATATATGGCATGAGTCAATGAATTTCTCAGATATGAAGTGATTTAGGCACAGTAAACACTTTTGCTGCATTACTCCAGGCTCCTCAGAGGCATTTTATCTCACTTCATCTCAATTAACCTCCCAAGAAAACAATTCACATCTGAACAAGACAGAGGCGAAAAAGACATTACTGACAATACACAAAAGCCTCCTCTGATGTCATAATGCTGCATTAATTGAGTCATAGGCAGATTTCCTGGAATTCAGGTTTGAAGCAGGAAAGCAGGAGATACTGACAGAAGAGCAGCTATGTGCTGAATCACAGAAGTTATTTCATATGTCAGTGAAGTTATTACTGCTAAAAGTTAAGATTTCCCAACTGCACTGTAACACATTATTCAGCTTCAAAACGTTCCCCATCTCTCAATTTTGCACATACTGTAAATGAATACTACAGTAATTCTAACTCTCTCACAGTATCTTTTATGTCACAATATGGTTTTCTACCTCCTTACTTCCAGACAAGACAACTTACTGTATACTCCTACCTGCTGCTACCTGTTCTGACACTGTTGTTCCAGCACCACCTTTTCATAGCAGCACTGACAGAAATAACCATCAGTATTTGCTACATTAAATTAAGACACTTTTTTCATTATGCTACAGTGCATTCCACACAAGAAATGTATATCAAATCCTACCTCCCACCCCTCTCCACAAGTTGCAGTCCCCATCAGAGCTGTGTGGGCCCCTCCAATCCCACACTCTAATGCTATCTGGAAACCTTCAATTGTTTAAACATTTCTATACCCTCTGCGCTTTTCAATCCTCTTCTGCATTTTAACATTCTATCTGAAGAAAAGATTGATGTGGTGAGGAGAATTGTGAAGAGGTTACTGAAATCATGAATGCTCTGGAAGTATCCAACCAGGACAGTTGTATTAGTAGCCTTGGCACACCCTTTCCCCTCCAGCTCTAGAGTTCCTCTCTGTGCTGCTCCCTCCTTTACAGGAACCATCTACTGAGATCCAAGTAATCCCACTCCTATTTGCTAGTGCTGCTCTATCAACCTTCTCATATATCCTCCCAATTCCCTATCAGCCTTCCTCCTGTTGCCAGTCTGGTCTCTCACATTCCAAGAAAGGCTCTGCCACTTCTTTCCAGTAGTGCACTCTCTCTAAGCACTACACCAGGAGTTCAAGGATTGGCAGTACCAACCAGGGGGACTAGACATGGGCTAATGTTTCCACTGCCAACACTTGCTACTGGTAACTTCCAGCCTACACCAGGTCACCGAGAGAGCTCTAACACAGCATACAATACAGTCTAGGCAGAAATATAACTCTCATTTTATTAGAAATAACTCATTGAGTCCTAGAAAGAAGAAATATAAAGGATATTGGAAAGAAAAACTTGTCTGCATGGGTTTTGACAAGAGTCCCCTCAAACAAATAAAAGTAACTCCACATGACCTGTGTCATACAGCTTACACAAATCTCAGGGGAACCTTTTTCACTTCTGACAAGCAATCTCCCACCCTTTGAAACTGTCCACAGTTGGTGACAATTTATTCCTTGGTCTCGATGTAAATCAAGTATAAATGGTTTCCCTCACACCTTAGGGTCACATGGTTTCCAAGTTTTAATGTTAATGATGTCCCAGCAGACTACAAAAGCAAAAGTGGGAGTTGCATTAACTCATAAATGGAGAATACAACCAACAGTGGAAAAGATGTTCTTACTACATCAAATTTTTCAGTGTAAAATTATACTGGAATGTGTAACCATAGCTGATTTTTAAACAAGTTAAAAAACACAGTTTTATAGCATCATAATAAAGAAGTTGAATTCAGATAATGCAGACTTTTGTCTAACTGTCAACGGATGAAATTCACTGTACTGGCACTTGGTAAAGGCCACTTACATTGGATTTCATTGAGCATCAGCTGTACCTTTGAAGATTTTAACCTTGGGAAAAAATTCCTTTTAAAGCACCTGCACAACCCATTGGTATGATGGACACAATTCCCACCCCCATTACCAACATTCATTGGTTTTGTCACTGTGTTTCTGTGAGGGACTAGAGACAGTTTCATCTAGGTAGCTGTGCAATAACATGAGGAACAAATTCCTGCTCTTCCAAGAGCACCCAGTTAATACTGCTCAGTTAACCTGTATCTCCCCAAGATATTATCAGTTTTCATGCACAGAGGATTTAATTAGTCCCCTGCTCTAAAAGCCAGCCCCGTGTGTCACTTCAAAGACCCATCTATTACAGAACGGAATGACAGGAAGAATTACGAGTTCTCGTTATGAAGCCCGTTGTGAGCAATTGAATTATCGAACTCTTAGCCAGTATGAACTTTCAACTGCTTCTCGTTGCTTTGAGAGCCCAAAGCGCCATCTCCTGCTGAGCGTCTGGAACCACAAATACCGATTTCGGCAGCCCGTGAACTGCTGCAGGGACAGCGCTTCACACACTCAAATCCGTCGGGTTGGGTACCAACAAACACGTTTTCTCACTGAACGGCTCGGTCTGGCACAGCTGCCAGAACCGCTGCCCTTCGAGAGGAGCAGTCACATGAACAGCTGGAGCACAGCTGCCCAGCACCAGAACAGGACACAGAGCATATTTTGCCCAGGTTTCAGCAAGCAGCCAAGTGGCACTTTGTGCATTTTTGCAGCAGGTTCCATATTTTGTATTGAAATCTTACCTCAAGCCTATTTTCACAGTTTCCAGCAGGAAAACACCAGGTGACACCCAGTGGGCCCGAAACTGAAGATAAACAGACCTTGATAAAATTACTTCATAGACCTCGCACACACACAATTTTTTTTTTTTTTTAAATCACTCTTTTTATTAATGTAAAACTAAACAAAGAAGACAAAACGGACAAGATGAGACTGGGTTTAGGCCTTGAACCGGGTCCAGAAGGCAGGAAACTGAGTGTAAGAATTAGTGACATTCATGGCTCACCAAAAGCAAACAAACAAACAAACAAAAAACCAAAATATTTTCTTACAATAATAATGAGACAAGTGTGATGACACCATGCTCAACAGTGACATTCCTTTCATCACCAGTGAGCTTGCTGCCAATTCAAACATTGGGTCCTCTGGTTCAAGTCACTTCTGCAATAAAAGAAGTAATTTTGAAGGGCACTTTCATGCTACAGAATGTTTATGGCGTTTACCCTCAGAAAAAATAAAAACCCCAAAAAGTGTAACCTGCAAATGACATAAAAAAATCAATTTTCGCACTATTGTTCCTTCATTTCTGTTTTAAAATGGAGAGTTAAAGCTGACATTCTGATCCTGGGATGAGCACCGTGCTCATCCTATGTGTTTTTAAGCTTTTCTGGCAAAGCTTAAAAAGTTGTGGAGCGCAATCATCCCAAAACAAGAACTTCAATTTCTGTACTGTTAGAACCAAACACCATAACAAAGATATGGAGTATTAAAGTAATTACTTTTCAGTGTAACTCCAGCGAGCTTTGTAGGGCATCACAGGAGAAATCCAACAGGAGAATAATTGCTTTAACACTCCATATCTTTGTTATGGTGTTTGGTTCTAACAGTACAGAAACTGAAGTCCACGAGCGGCAAAACGAAGAAGAAAATACCTAATTTTCCTTGGAATGATGGGCAAACTGAAGGTGAAAAAGCCTTAATCTTGTGAGCCCCAGCTTGCTGTGGGACAGGCTGGTTAGCATGTGCATTTTTGAAATGGGTTTTAAAGAAACCGCTTTTGCTGCGAGCAGAATTTATGCTTTCATAAAGGTCCTAAAACCTGGCGAGAGTTTTAAGAAATTCACACGATTTCCCCTTGAAGGTAAAAGGAATTCACGTTGCCCCCTCCGCCCATCACCGAAGCAGCAAATCTCTAATAAAAGGGTGCGCGGGAGGAAATGCAGGTATTTTGTGATAGTCCCTATACACGTCCCCTGACATGAAACCGTGGCTGACAGCCCGCCCTCAGCGCGGAGACCGCGCCCTCAGCGCTCCCGCTCCAGACCCCGAGCAATGGCGGCGGCTGTGGCGATGGCGCCCGGCAGCGGCGGTGCCGCCGACTTCTCGGACCTGCGGGAGATCAAGAAGCAGCTGCTGAGCGTGGCGGAGCGGAGCCGCGAGCGGGGCCTGCAGCACAGCGGGAAATGGTGAGCGGGGCCGGGCACGGCGGGGAGCGGGGAGCGGGGAACGGGGCCGGGCCGGGCGCGGCGGGCCCGGCGCCAACGTGTTGTGTGAGGGGCGGCTGAGCGAGCCGGGGTGGTTCAGCCTCGAGGAGGCTCAGGGGGGGCCTCATCGCTCTGTGCAACCCCCCGACAGGAGGCTGCGGTGAGGTGGGGCCTTGTCTCTCCCGCAGTGAGAAGACCAGGGGAAATGGGCCTTAGGCTGAGGCAGGGGAGATTCAGTGAGATAAAAGAAACTATTTTTTCACTGTTGGGGCGGTCAGGCATTGGAATCGGTTGCCCGGGGAGGTGGTGGAGTCACCGTCCCTCGGAGGTGTTCAAGAAGCGCCTGGATCTGGCGCTGGGTGATGTTCGGTGGTGTAGGGGGTTACAGCGGCAGTGCTGGGCTTGGACTTGACGGCCCTAAAGGTCTCCTGCAGCCGGGGGGTTGGGATGACTGTAACGCTCTCTCCCGCCCAGGGCCGCCGAGCTCGCGTTCGCGCTGGAGCCGCTGCCGCTGAGCGAGCTGCCGCCGCCGCCCGCGCTCACCGAGGTACGGCCGGGGGCGGGCTGCGAGCCCCGGGGAAGGCGCTGCAGCTCCCGCGGGCTGGGCCGCTTAATCCCAAGTCCCGCGGAAAAAAAAACGTGATCCCGATCTCCCAAAGCCCGCGGGCGGGAGGCCGGAACGCGAGGAGCTTCCTTTTCCGTTTCAGTGGGGCGGCAGAGCTGAGTGTGCTTTCCCAGATGAAAGCATTCTCTGCTGCCGTGTCCTGAATGAAGTACTCTGAAAGCAAAATTATTCCTCTTTACTGAGGTAGAAATTTACTTTAATACAAATTATGTTACGCCACTAAACTCGTGCTCCTTAGGACACAAGAGAACCGCGTTGAGTGTCTCTGTCCCCACCTCTGTAGGTGTACGGTAGGACTCGTAGGTGTGTGCCTGTGCTGATAACTTGCACAAGTGTAACGTGTCATAAACGCATGTCAAGGTGTAGTTACCAAGGACATGTTCTTGTGTATATTAGCCAGTTAATGTTCTTTGATATGGAATTCCTGAGCAGGTTTCTTGCTTGTGGTCATTTGTACTTAATGGCCAGTCTTCGCGAGGGAAGATTTGGGAAAGGTCATTAACCCTTCGAGGTTATCCACTTCGAGCCTGCGCAGTGGATTTTTTAGGTGAGACACAGCCCTGAGGTTCATCTGCCGGGGCCGAGCAAGCTTGGACAGTGGCAGTGAGGTCCTCAGAACGTAGGTTTGTTTAGAGTGACCTTCTCTTAGATGGATTGCCACACAGGAGGGCTGATGAGCTCCATCTGCCCGGGGGGCCGGGAATCGAACCCGGGTCGCAGAGGTGAGAGTCCTGCACCCTAACCACTAGACCACCAGAGGCCCCATTTGTACTTATTGGGCAGCTAATTCCTGCCTTCTGGCAGCTTGCCACAATTTGTTTCTGGTATCTCCCTGTGTATTTTAAATGTTCCTAACTAGTCTGTACTTGTTATTTGAAAACTTCAGAATCTGATCATGTGAGGGAGCAGAGGGACTTTTCTGATAGTGCTCAAACCATCTTTGAGGGTGAATAAACTACAGTTTTAGCTTTTGGAGCAGTTTCCTTGATATGTTTGTAACTGTGATTTTCCTAAAGTATGTTGGAGCTTCTCAGGTCTTAAAAGTCCCGTGTGTCCCCGCAGGAGGATGCTCGTGACCTGGATGCCTACACACTGGCCAAGTCTTACTTTGATCTGAAGGAATATGACAGGGCTGCCTACTTTTTACGGGGCTGCAAGAGCCAGAAAGCTTACTTCTTGTACATGTACTCCAGATACCTGGTAAGGGAGAGGAAAAAGTTGTATTTTAGCACTAAACTCCTTTGCTTCTCACCCTTCCCTGGCATACCTTATTTTTTGCCCATTCTGTTCCAAACGGCCACCTTGAAGTCCAAATTCTGTGTTGGGGGAAAGGAAAATAGGACTGTTCTTGGCAGAACTGTAATGTTTGTGAAAACTCAGTTTACGTGCTGCTGCAAGCACTGCAGCAAACATAGGGAATATGCTATTGTAATCTTGAATTTCCTCTATTCCACAGTCAGGGGAAAAGAAGAAGGATGATGAGACAGTGGATAGTTTGGGTAAGTCTCTAGTTTCAAGAAATAAAAGACAATGTAACAAAACTGTCACTATTATCTCTTCATGTAAATCATCTTGGGTTTATGGCTTTCCTCTCAATTTTTTGGATAATAGTATGCTGTAACATGATTTCTTTCATTCTCTTTCCATTCACTGGCTTAATTACAGCTTACAGATTTTCATCTCTTAGGTCTTCTTTTAAAGTAGGTGACCAGACTAAGTGATTTTCTTTAAAATAAGGAAAATATTCACAGGCTGTGAAGCCTTTGTCAGTGATGATTCTGAATGTGCCCCAGACTTTGCAGTTGCTGTGGTGAGACTCCTGATTGAAAGCTTGTTGTGTGACTTGCTCTTCATGCAGGACCTCTGGAAAAAGGACAGGTGAAAAATGAAGCTCTACGAGAACTGAGAGTTGAGCTCAGCAAGAAGCACAAGGCACGGGAACTGGATGGATTTGGCCTTTATCTGTAAGCATCTGCATGCATTTTTTATATATTTGTGTGGATATGCAGAGTTTTATGATTGTGGTTAACCTGATAACTCTTTTTACAGGTATGGTGTTGTGCTGCGGAAGCTGGACCTGGTGAAAGAAGCAATAGATGTGTTTGTTGAAGCTGCTCATGTCTTGCCTTTGCACTGGGGAGCCTGGCTGGAGCTTTGCAACTTGATTACAGATAAAGAGATGGTAAAACTTGAGAGATACCAAGATGTGTTAACAAATTCCAGAGTTTAGCCTGATTAAGTAACCAGTGATTCTGTTGCCACAAGATTGATGTTGCTTTATTCTAAGACTCTATCAGGCAAGGCAATCCAAGACTAAATCATGTTGTTAAAGTCCCTTTTTCTTCAATTGCTTGCCATGCTGTAGCTTGAGAATCCTTATACAGGCAGGGTTAATTTCATACCATTCACCCACAAAGTGGTTTAAGAAATGTCTAATTCATGTATTCTGAAGTAGTTGTCACCAGGGTTATCACCTTGTCCCATGACGGACATCCTCCCAAGACTTCCTTTTTCTAAAGCTGAGACAATAACGTACACAAAGCCACACATATGAGGTGAATGGTATCAAAGAACCAAACTTAGATATACAACCAAAACAGATTACTTTTCTTTCTGCATGGAATTTATGAGTCCACTGCTGGAAGTCTTCAGTAAATTCTGCCTGATGAAGTATTTAAAATATTACAGGTGACACAGAATAGAGCCTCACCGATTTGTGGAAGAAGGGAAATGCATTTTTTATGAAGTCATTTGGAGTCTGTTCACTTAGTTCCTTGAAAATAGTGATATGATACTGATGTTCAAACATAGGAAGAAAGTGCAGTCTTTCGAAGGACTTCTGATTTTAAAGGAGAAATAAGCTTAGTGGCAGAAGCAAGAGCCAGGTGATGTCAGATTTGACAATATCTTCACCAGTTGACCAAATGGTTTCAATTTATCTGCAATTTCAAGAGTCATGGGAGTAGATTGGGAGTAACTAAGTAGAATTACATGGTCCATATTGTACTGCTTTTTTAGACGCCATGTCTTAGTGCTCCTTTGCTGTTTCAATGCTCTCAGTTTATAGGCATTATTTAGTCTGTCCTGCAGAGGAACCTGACATTAATTCTTGGTCCTAATACTGCTCTTTTGTAGCTGGTCTTATGGTTTAAGAAAGCAATTGCAGGAAAACCTCCTACCTCGAGACCATTGCTAAATCATGGGAGGGAAGATAATGGATTCTTTGCCACAGATGGCTCGTAGAATGCTACTGATTGTCATCTCTTCCTCCTCTTCTTTGGTTCTTAATAGTTGAAGTTCCTGTCCTTGCCAGATACATGGATGAAAGAGTTCTTTCTTGCACACATTTATACAGAGCTACAGCTGATAGAGGAGGCCCTGCAGAAGTATCAGAGCCTCATTGATGCAGGATTTTCCAAGAGCACTTACATCATCTCTCAGATTGCAGTTGCCTACCACAATATTCGAGGTCAGTGATACTAACTAGTAGGAATGAGCACCTTAATGCAAACTTGGCATTTATAGTTCTTGGTGTTCCATCTGCTGTTTCTTCTTCAGATATTGACAAAGCCTTATCCATCTTTAATGAGCTAAGGAAACAAGATCCTTACAGGATAGAAAACATGGACACTTTCTCCAACTTGCTCTATGTAAGGGTAAGCACTCTTTCTGTGGCCTGTCCATACTTTTGGTGTTTATCAGAGGTATGTAAAACATTGGCAATGCAGCTGGTGCTGTCTGAATGCAGGCTTCTTGCTTCCCAACTCCATAGAAGAGATGTATGCATTGCTGACTGCCTAGGTTTTCTGAGAAAACCTAGTATGCTCTCTTTCTCATCTCTTTCATTTCTTTGTTTCTCTAGAGCATGAAGCCTGAGCTGAGCTACCTGGCTCATAATCTCTGTGAGATAGACAAGTACCGTGTTGAGACCTGCTGTGTCATCGGTGAGAGCCAGCTCTTTTACAGGTCCTTATTTTGCTGTCTGCAGGCTGTGCAAGGAAACACTTGTGAAAGTCATCAGCCAGCAAGGCTGTCCAAACCACTTGGTGAATGTGGATTCAGGCAGCCCGAGAAGCAGACTAAATGACAGAATACCCTTTTCCCTCATTTCTAACAGTGCAGGAAGGAGACCCATGTACCTGAAAATCTCTTTGTAGTCTTCTGCAATGGAAATAATTGTGTGTCAGCACCAGGAAATTAATTTGTAAGATCATGACATTCCAAGGGGATGGGTTCTTAAATTGGTTGGTACAACTGGAAAAGGATTGACCAGAACACTGGAGAACAAAGTGCTGTTAGGTCTCTTGAGGTTTGAATCTGATCTGCCTTTAGTGGTACTCTTTACTTTTTATAATGTAAGGTAGGAGGTAGTAGATAATACCTACTACAACCTTTTTTCTACTTCTCTGTTGGTATTGGGATTTTTTTTGTTGGTTGGTTGCGGATTTTTAAAATTTATTTAAATATTGTGACTTTTGCTTTAGGAAATTATTATAGCTTGCGTTCCCAGCATGAAAAAGCAGCACTCTATTTCCAAAGGGCCTTGAAACTGAATCCTCGCTATCTGGGAGCCTGGACACTTATGGGACATGAGTATATGGAAATGAAGAATACATCTGCAGCTATCCAGGCTTACAGGTATCACTCATGTACTGCACAAAATGGTGTTTGTGTCTGTAATAGTACCTGCTGTTTTTAGTTAGTGTTTTGCTGAACTTGGTTTTGATCCTGATGGCTTTCTGACTAGTTCATCTCCTTTTCTTTGACAGACACGCAATAGAGGTGAACAAAAGGGACTACAGAGCGTGGTATGGCTTGGGGCAAACCTATGAAATCCTCAAGATGCCATTTTATTGTCTCTACTACTACAGACGGGCCCACCAGCTCAGGTAGAGTTGAGAATGGAGCCGTGTTTATCCGTCTTTGTTCTGACATAGTTGCTACTGGCTAAGGATTTACATACAGGAAGTAAGTTGGGGAAGGAGAAAAAAAATCAGTACTTTGTAATTTGTGCAGTTTGCCGAGCTGCCCCTTGGCCAGTGGTTTCAGTTTTAATGAGGGGGGACACGTATGTATTACTTTGTCCTCTGGATAACTTTGCTCAAACTCTTCCAGTTCCCCAGAGGGGTTCAGGGACTTATCAACATCCACTGGTCTGGGACTTCTTAAATTGATGCCTCATAATTCACAATTTTTTGTTTCTAGTGCCTTTTCAAGCTTTTCCTTTTTCCTTCTCCTCATCTTGGAGAGCTGACCAAAGCAGCAGATTAATTTCCCTTTTCCCCCCCAAACTGCTTCACGCTCAGCAGTTAATTGCAAGCTTTCTTTTTCTAGTTGTTCCTGCAATGCTTTCATTGACTCTTGTAAGATCTTATAATTTCACTTGAAGATTTCTGAATAGTCAACCTCTCCTTTTGTGTTGCTCTAAGGACAACTCCCAAAACAGCACGTACAAGAAGTAGTCCTAATCCAAGGACAGACATCAAGAGGGAATAATCCCCATATAACTCACCCTGGGGTGTTATTCCTTTTGACTCAGTCATTAACCCAGCTCAGGGTAATGTCTTTCTCCCCCTTAACCCTCTGAGGGTCAGCTTGACTCTCTCCTGGAAAAACCTTTCAACAGGTCCAGGCTACACCAGAAAGCCTTTCAACAGGTCTGACGTGCCCAGGTCACACTGAGAGGAGAAAAATTATCACTTTAATTTTATAATGAGGGGACGGTCACCATTTGACTCGTCCTCAGTATCAGTTTTGGACTACACTGATTACTCCACCACATCCAAAGGATCCTGTCCATGATGCCAAAAATGTTGTGACCCGCCCCAGGAAAAGGGTGTGGGGGGGTAACCAGCTTCTTATTAATAAATCCCTTGGGGTGGATGAGAGTGAAAAGCGACACTGAATAATTGGTGTTTGAAAACATATATATGTAGGGTTTACTTTAAAACAGTTTTGTTTCAAAGGTAAACAGGTATGTTGCCATTTTGGGTGTTATCATCCATATCTGCCATCTATAGCAATATGGCATAAAGATAATCTTTAAGGAAAATGCACAAGGGAGAAAAAAGGAAAGAAAGGATAAGGGTGGAAAAATGTATATGGTCACTGCCCACGAGGTCCACCAATGAAATTTGGTAGTTGCAGCTTCCATGTCTGTTAATTGAAGTGATGGCCTTGATCCGTTGGGGCTGGGGGAGGGAAGCCCACACGCTCAAGGAAGCTGTGAGTTATTATATATTTCCAGCTCAGGTGGGAATGCCTTGTACCTCCTGGGGCGGGGAGTTTTTCCATGGATAGTGTCACGGGCCGTGCCACGAGCCTCCAACGTCTCCGCGCAGAGTTCGTGTGAAGGGCGTGGCAAACACGGCTCTTCTCGCCTATCAGGACTCAACCCCTCAGCAGCACTGGCAGGGGGTGGGCCCTGCTGGGTGAGCAGCCACCTCTTCCCAGCCTGCAAAATTCCCCTGGCGATCCTAGAATGTGTAAATCATTAACCATTTCGGTTTTTTGCTCTTTTACAGACCGAACGATTCTCGTATGCTGGTCGCTCTAGGGGAATGCTATGAGAAGCTCAATCAGTTGGTGGAAGCCAAAAAGGTGAGAACTGATATATGTGACTTTAAGGTGTCTCCCAGGACAGTGGGTGGAATCACAGCAAAATTGTGTAGCTAGTGCCACCCAAACTGCACACAGCTAGAATTCATTGCTGTGGTAGGTACAACTGCTGCAATGTAATTAGAGCAGCTGATAAATAAAGAGTTGTCTACAGATACCTGCCCCTTTTGCTGACAAATCCTGTAGTTTTCTGTTGTTGACTTCTGTGCTGGGGTCATTTTTTGGCGTGCTTGACTGACTTTCCTTCCTTGACAGTGCTATTGGAGGGCTTATGCTGTGGGAGATGTGGAGAAAATGGCACTTGTGAAACTTTCCAAGTGAGTATCCACTGTCCCTGAACCATCAGGGTTGTGCTAAATGCAAGTCACACTTTGATACCTAATGATAAAATACTGAATGTAAACAAGTGGAATTGCTGTTAGGTAGTATTACTTTTGGAGCTGTGTAAGAACTGGTGTCTTTAGGTCTGTAGTGACTGCAAATTCTGGTGTCCAGCTTTAGCTTTAAGTTTCCATGAGGATAACTAGAGGGAATGATAGCATAATGTGGGTTGCCAGGCTCCTCTGAATCCTGAGGTGATTTGAGCAGGCAGTGCTAGCAATTGCATTTTTTGTGTTGCAGCTTAAAAGCAATCCATGATGGTAGATGATGTACAAAGTTGTAGCTTGATTGATTTTATTTTTCCTCTCTAGTATATGGCTGTAACACTGGGAAAGGGTCTAATGTGAAATAAATGCGAATCCTGTGACATCAGCACTATTTTTTTTTAGTGGGGATAAAGTAATATAAAATGGGAAAAGTGAAGGGAAAAAAAAGGGCAAGTGGAAGGTGAAGCTGCTGTACAAATCTGGGATGTAGCGGGGAAGAAGGAGCACTGGGGGGAGATAGCATGTAAATAGAATCGCAAAGGTTTGTTAAAAGCTTTAAAATGGAACAAAATAAGCAAAGGTCCCCGCTTTGGTTGTCACTGCTTCTGGCAGTCAGTATTTAACTGCCTCTCTGCCTGCCAGCCTGAATGTTCTCAATCTGGATCATCTCTTTCCACGAGAGGCAGTACATGGTGCATGTCCTGCAAATTCTGAAGGAAAGGACCTGGCTTTAGTCGAGGTCAGGTTGAACAGGTGCTTTCTTGTAGACCAAGAAGGTCTTTAACAGTTCAGTCTTGTTCCAGTGACCCACTTTTCTCCTTTTCTAGGCTGCACGAACAGCTGAATGAATCTGAACAGGCAGCTCAATGCTACATCAAATACATCCAGGATATCTATTCCTGTGGGGTAAGAGGATAACTTGGGAATAAAAGGAGAAGTAAACATGACGTAGAACTGTCTTGGAAGGCACTTACAGAAGGTGTTTTTACCCTCCTCATTGTAGGAGGTAGTGGAGCACCTGGAGGTCAGCACTGCATTCCGTTACCTGGCCCAGTACTACTTCAAGTGTAAGCTCTGGGATGAAGCCTCAGCGTGTGCTCAGAAATGCTGTGCCTTCAATGATGTGAGTAGCTGTGCAGTCTGTGGTGCTTCCTACTTAAGGGATCTATGACCTTGATCTTGGCCCCCCTCAGAGTCCTTTATGAGGGAGTGAGGGCTGTCTGCCATGCAGGTCACATCTTGAGTGGTGGTGTACACCTGATAACTGATGCTGCTCATTATTGATAAAAGTCGTGGAATGTGGTGTAGATAGTGAAATTGAACCCTATCTCACTGGTGTTCACTAAATAAAAGAATTTGAGGCTCCACATGGCAATCCTAAGGCTGCTGAAAATCTTGGTGGTGAGAAGCTAGTTAACTGGTCACAAACTCCCACACACTGTGTAGTGATGGTACTCATAAAACTTCTTTTATCTCATATTCTGTGTGTAGGCAGTGCAGAGGATATAATAATACTTGGTTTTTGTGTGCATCTCTGTATTCTGTGATGTTCTGTAAGTGGGCAGTTTGGGATTTTTAAGCCCAGCCTAGTGGCACACACTAGCCATGAGTGCAGGATGTTTGGCCTGTGCTTAACAAAGCTGCCTGGAGCTCTAGAAAACCTAAATTCAGCTTGTTTGAAGCTTTGCCAATCTACTTTTTGCTGGAATGCTTCAGTTGTTCCAGTCTCTGAAATACCCAAGAAATGTGCCAATCAGGGGAGTAAAAGGAGGAAAGACTAAAACCAAAAAAAGTGACATACCTTAGTGTTTTTAAGGAGCAGAAGAAAAAAGAAATGAGGATGGTTTTTATAGCTTGTAGCCTTACAGAATGACAAACTACTATAACTTACACTGCTTACATACTGAATTTGACCCAGAAACCACTCATTCATATTTGCATTGTTTTGTTTTCTACAAATGAATTTCAGACTAGAGAAGAGGGAAAGGCCCTGCTGCGGCAGATCTTACAGCTTCGCAACCAAGGAGAAACATCATCCACAGATGTTCCTGCTCCCTTATTCCTCCCTGCGTCACTGTCAGCCAACAACACTCCCACACGTCGTGTCTCGCCGCTCAATCTGTCCTCTGTAACGCCATGAACACAAACAGTGCTGATACCTCTGACCTGTGCGTTGGATGTGACACTGCACATGGGACGTGTAACCACTTCTTTCTAGGGAAATTCCTCCTTTGGTTGCTGCCCTCCCATGAAGGGCAGGAGTTAGCAGAGCCCACAGCTGAAGACAGATGTGCCCCAACAGGCAAAGGGGCAGCTGATGTGAAAGTGCCTGTGCTGAGAATGCGAGAACCTGCTCTACTCACCACATCATTCCAGTTAGAGGGCAGATGTGTGCCAGTACACAGGACTAACTGAGGCATTGAAGGGGCTTGTCTGCTGAAGTTAAAGTACATTTGAGGTTTGATTCTGCCCTGTGACCTCTGGTCTTTACTGCATTTCTTTGGATGACCTCTTAGCGATATCACTGCTGTCCTCATCAGAGACTGTTACCAGTTTGGCTACTTAATGGCTTTGGCTTGTGTTGACCAACGTGGGAGATGTTTCACTAAAGCAGTAGAATAGGCACTTGTATAGGTGCCATGTCCATGTTGAAGGACTGACAAGTATCAGAGGAGTCCCAAGTAGCCACAGGTGACAGCTGTCTGGTGTTCTGTCAGTGGACCTGACAGATAATTTTGGCTTTTAGTAGAAAAGCAGCCAGTGGGATGGTACAATTAAAAAACTAACAATAAGTAACTGTCCTTGGGTTTCTTTATGGTGCAGCTTTCATGTGTACTGTAGCAAATAGAATTGGATGAACCACAGTGGATCATTTTGTTGAGGAGGCAAAAAGATAATTATGCCTTTTTTCAGAGTTGGTGTCCTTGTTCACCCCTATAAATTTATTACAGCCTTATCCCTATGGCTGTAGTGTGATTTTAATCCAGGACAAAGCATTTTAAAAGCCCTTTGCCATTTACCCATCGCTTCCTGTGCTTCATGAGACCAGTTGTACAGGTGGAAGCCTGTGGGTCAAAGCCCTGGGCCCTCTCTGATGCATGTGCATGGAGCTGAGGGATCCCGTGTTCTTGGTTCTGGGCATCCCTAGAAATTACTGCTCCATAGCACCCATCAAACCAGGATTTCTAAAGCAGATGGTTTTAAACAGAGCAGCTGGATCTTGGTGTATTTTGGAAGCACTCTCCTAATTATTCCATGCAAACCTGAGGATATGAATGAGACCATTTGTAAAATTATTGTAATTGAGGGCAAATTGTACCTGATGAACTTAGTGGCCTCCTACAATGGGGTTAATGTGTTGGGGCGTAAGGGCAGAGTGACTGATGTCATTTACCTGGACCTGGGCAAAGCACCTGATACTGACCCGCACAGTGTCCTTGGCTCTGTGCTGGAGAGACATGGATTCGATGGGTGGGTATGGAATTAGCGGGATGGTCACATTCCAAGAGTTGTGGCCATCAGCTCACTGTCCAAGGGGAGACCAGTGACGAGGGGCGTCCCTGGGTGGTCGCAAGGCCTGGGGCGAGCTCCGGGCTGGGGCCACGGGGGCTGCGGAGGCTTCGCGTCGCCTTGGCTGTGGCCCGAGGGCTGCGGCCCCTCGGCGGGCGGGGAGCGGCGGGGCCGGGGCGCTCCCGGCCGGTCCGTGCCGCGCTCCCCGCGCAGCTGCGGCGGGGCGGGCGGGGCTGCCGCATCCCCGGCCCGGCAGCGCAGCCTCGGCCGCGGGGCGGCGGCGGGGCGGGCGCCCGCCCTCAGCGCCGGCGCGCAGGAGGCGGCGGGGCCGGTGCGGGCGCTGGAGCCGCCGCGGCGGCGGGAAGATGGATGCGCCGCGCTCGTCCCTCGCCGCTCGGCATCCTCCCCTGGCCGCGGCACGGTGAGCGGCGGCGGTCGAGGAGGGTCGCCCGGTGCCCGCGGCGGCGGAACAATGACCGGGCGGCTGCGGGGGGCCGGGGCCGGGGCGGCGGCGCGGCGGGGGGAGAGGCAGCGATGGAGGTGATGGAGAGGAGGGGAGGGGAGCGGGAGCCGGCGCTGGTGATGGAGAGGCGATGGCGGGAGAGGCGTGGCAGGCGCAGCCCGCAGCCGCCCGCCGGCCCCGCACCATTGTGCGCCCGCCGGTCATTGTCCGCACGGTGCGGGCGCGGCGCGCTGGGCGCGGCGGCTGCTGCAGGGAAGGGAAGCGAAGGGAAGGGATGCTCCGGGGCCGGGGGCGATCGGCGGAGCCCGGGATGCTGCGGGGCCGGTCGGGCTGGGCCTCGTCGGGGCAGCCCGAGCGGAGCGGGGCCGGCGCGGCCCTGCGGGCGCTCCCCGCGCTCTTTCACACTCGCGGGGCGTCTGTGGCCGCCCCGGCGCTCGCACGGCCGTGCACAAGGCTCCCTGCCCAGCGGGATGCTCGGAATGGCACCTGTGCGTGTCCTGGGCTGTCAGGGCTGCCGTGTGCGTGTGAAGACATTCTGTTCTCCCTTGCAACCACGGACCCCGCAGGATGCATCTCTTTGTACGTGCAGTGCCTTTTTCACAGCCACTGATGGATGAAACCTGCCTCTTGGGCTGGTGTGCAATTTATGCTGAAATTACCGGATTGCCATCCCTCAGTTTCATTATGGCTACTCAGGTCAGATCCAGATCCTGCATTTTTCCTACGTTATGGCACTGAATACTCATTTGTAGACTGGGAATGCAAATATATAAAAGGTGCTGATCATACCTTATAGGTTGGAAACATAGAGAATTACATATTTTAGAAGTTTAATTTCAACTCTTGTAAGGAAAAAAATGAACTACGTGTATTATTTAAAACATTTGCATTCTGATGCTGTCCAGTGCATCACTGTAAGGTGACACGTTGGACTCCCATTCTCAATGTCTCTGATTTGCTGGGTCAGATTCTGCAGTAGTGCAGATATCATGCCTGGTCTAGCCATCTGGGTAGCCCATCAGGAGAATGTATTGTCCCTTTTCAGACAGTAATGTGGGATTTATTGCGTCTGCTCTGACTCAGGTTTTGTTTCTATTGATCTGGCCTGCTGGTCTGCACAGGAATTTCAGACCCAGGCCTGCTGTGCTGTAAATGCTGCCTCTGCTGGCACTTGACCCGGTTCAGATGGGTGCTTCGGTGAGGCAAATACCCAGTGATTCTAAGAGGTTCTCCAGGAATGGCCACACTTTTGGTGAAATCTGGGAGTGGTGAGATGGTCATTGTTGAAGAGGGCACAGGACACAAGTGCTCTATCAGTAGTTCTGTGTCAATCAAAAGACACCATGGGTGCCTCGATACAAGAAGGACATCAAACTATTAGAGTGTGTCCAGAGCAGGGCAACCAAGATGGTGAAAGGTCTTGAGGACAAGGCTTAGGAGGAGCAGCTGAGGTCACTTGCTTTGTTCAGCTTGGAGAAGAGAAGGGTGAGGGGTGACCCCATCACAGCTTCCTCAGGGGGGTCAGAGGGGGAGGTGCTGGTCTCCTCTTTCTGGAGACCAGCCATGGGACACAAGGAAATGGAATGAAGCTGCATCAGGGGAGGTTCAGACTGGACAGTAGGAAAAGCTGATTCACTGAGGGTGGTTGGGCAGTGGAACAAACTCCCCAGGGAAGTGGTCAGGGCACTAAACCTGTCAGAGTTCAAGGAGTGTCTGGTTGATGCTTTTAGTCATGTGGTTAGTGTTAGGTGGTCCTGTGAGGAGCAGGGAGTTGGACTCAGTGATCCTCATGGGTGTCTTCCAACTTGAGATGCTCTGTGATTCTAATCAAGTTATGGGACTGCAGCCACTTCCACCTTTGCTTCCACAGGCAGCAAAATCCCAAGGAGAAACCTCAGGGAGGAAAGGTTGGCAAGTTTTTGCTGAGATTTCCATAGGAGTTGCCTGGTGGAGGTGGCTGCCAGGAGCTATTGATGGATTGCCCCTTTGGCTTTGTCCCTTTCCCAGAACTGTGGCAGTAGGGTGGGCTTGCTGGGATTCCCTGGTTGTCAGCAGAACTCCCAACAGAAAGGAGTAGGCTACCAGTGACAGATGCTGCAACCTTTCTGACTTTCTGCTCTCAAACTGTTCTGGTAGTGCCTAAGGTAGAGAAACATGTCCCTTGCCTTGGATATTAGTTTGAGCCAGGTATTTCCAGTGTCCTCCCCAAGCCCCACTTCAGGCTCTGTGATTTTGCCTCAGCCTCCCTTCCCAGAACCTTGTCCCTGTCACCTTTCAGTGCCTTCTGCTAATCCCTCTGCTTTCAGGGGCCATTCCCAGCTAAATAATCTTCTGAATAACAACTTCTGTGTCCTGCTCATTATGAATTGAAAATAAGGTACAGCTAAAACATGGTTGTGTTTTGAGGAGGTGATTGGCTGTTGTTATTTGTAAATGTATGCTGGGTTCTGGTAGACCTTTTATTACCAAGACTTTAATGTATCTGGAAAGATGCTGCATAATTTCTCTTCCATTACAAAGGATAAGTGACCTCAGGGTATTCAAGTCAGGAAAATGCTGTGAAATGTAACTGGTAGAACAATGCCCAGAATAATTTTCAATTTTAATTCCTATTCATTCATTTGATAGTTGATATTGCAGTTTAGAAAGTTATAAAAATAGTCCTCCAACTGTTAGAAAGGTATGGTGGTGGATTCTACTGTCATAAGGCTGATGTAACTCAGGTGTAGCTTGAGCAGTTGAAATCCAAATAGTTTGTTAATTATAACTTCTGTTTTTTCCCCCCTCTTCTTTTTAACCAAACTATGTGAGCCTGAAGATGCTTTCACTACTGAGCCATGGTAATTTTTAATTGTGCCCAGTATTTGTGCTTTCTATTGGCTTTTTGAAGTCACAAGGCAGCAAAATAGTCCTTACCAGAGACCCAAATTTTGAATCACTTTCCAGTGATTTCGTATCTTCTGGGTTCTGTCAGATTTCTCTTTAATCTTTGTGCATGGCAACGCAATGTTTGCACTACAAGCCTGCAAAACAAATATTTTTGTTTTAAAAACGCAGTTATTTTGTTTTATATTTATGTTTATAGCTTTTACTTGAATTTACAATTACACGTTTGCATTATGTGTTTCTAAATCAATAGCTTACTTAAATTCCAGGCAGGCAACATTTTCAAAGTTCCTCTGTAAATCTATATCCCTTGAAGATCTGGTCTTTACCAGATTATAACAAATTTATCTTCCCATCTTCAGAGATGGACTCTCTGCTGCCTTCTCTTTCTAGGTCTGTGCAAAGCACCTGTGCAGTTCTCTGTCATCAGCTCTCAGTGTCCAGAATCCGTGAGGGCAGAAAAATGTAATTTTGGTAGTACTTCTAGGTTTTAAAGTTTAAGGGCTATTTCAATTTCTCCTTTAAAATACGAGGACTAGAAATCTTTGCTCCAGGAGGTGGGGCTCTAAATAGAAAATTCGACAGCATGCTGGGAAGAACCATGAGAAGGCTCTTGTGGTGCGGCCACACTGAACGCTGTCAGGTCAAATGTGTAAATACAGCTCCTTGGAAATGACAGAAGAACAGTGTGGATCACAGTCTACAGTTTGGATTCCAAAGCATCCAATGAACTTTAAAGGAGAAATGATACATGCAAGCATTTTCAGGAACATGGGCTTTTAGTTCTTCTCACTGGAACTGGTGGTGCTGTTTGCTTTGGTGGCCGTGCATTTGGATCACTGGTGGGTTGCTGAGAAACTATCACACGTCCTGGAAACTTTAGGATCTGTGTTTTCTCTGGAAGATGATGTTTGGACATCACAGTTCCCTGTGCTGAACAGTCTGCACCACCAATTGTCAGAAGGGGAGCTGTCAGGAGTGAACTGATGTCTGTGACCGTCCCCACGGCAGCTTTGCACAAGAAAGATGCACAGAAATACAGCACACGTTTTAGTACAGAGCTGCACAGTGAAACCTTGTTAGTTAACAGCTTAACAAGTACCAACAAATAAGGAATACAAAGGAAGACCAGATAGACTGCAGTTGCTCTTCTAACTTTGGTTGAAATGTACTCAGATGGATAACAAAGCAAACTGGTGTACCTGAGAAAATTGTTAGGACAGAAGAGTTGGTAGGGTATGCCAGACCTTCTTTTATGTTGGAAATGATAATGCAAAATATAACAGCATTTCAGATTACTTAGTAAAAAATAATAAAATTAATTATTTGAATTAATTGAGAAC
This sequence comes from Lepidothrix coronata, assembly GCF_001604755.1. Lineage (NCBI taxonomy): Eukaryota > Metazoa > Chordata > Aves > Passeriformes > Pipridae > Lepidothrix > Lepidothrix coronata. The sequence goes on from NW_016690280.1 coordinate 238,376, forward strand.
AGCTGATGCTCAAATGCACATTGTCTCCCACTTTGTTCATTCCTTCCATCTCCACCCAGGAGGTAATAGCTTCACACCTGTACTCCATTTCTCAAGATATTTGTTGATGTTTGTTGAAATTTTTTTGTTGTAATATTCTTTTAAGTGTTTAGGGGAAAGACTTGTTAAACCTCACATTGCATGGACTGTAAACAAAAGGTCTAAGTAACATGGAAACTAAAACTGAAAAGAGAAGAAACAGCTGTTGAAAATTGCTTTGAGGTCCCAGGTGGTTTAGGGCAATCAGTAATGAGCGAGCAAATAAAGTTGGGAGAAATGGTGGAGTGAGGGCTTCTGCATTTGTTTTTTTCTGCATGTGCACTGGTTTGCTAAAATTCACTCAATTGTTTTTTTTAATGGGTGGAAAAATACTTTTAGTTTTTAATTTCTACAGTTTAAGCCAAATCCTTAGAACTCTTAAATGTTACAGGTGATAGAAATTAATTAGAACCGATACTGTACTGTTTTGTGTGCATTTGGGGTAAGCCTGGTGTACAAAAAATTTTAAAAAGACTTAAAATTATATTAATACATAATATACACTTAGGTTTTCGTGAACATTAATGTGATTTTTGTTTTGAACTTCTGTGATTTGTAGGTAAGTCCTTGAGCGTTTTTTTCACTGTATTTATTTGTACTTGATGTTTAAGGTCCTGCAAGCTGCTCTGTTCCATCTCTGTGTGTTAGTGAGGAACAAAATGAGAGGCAGTAATTTTTAAAGAGTCTGCTTTAATTTAATACAGCCCTTAATAATATCACCTTCTCATGTCCCCTCTCTGATGGGAAATTGTGATCAGTTACAGTCTTTGGCAAACAAAGAGTATGTGGGGACTGTTGCACTGGAGGAAGATTGGGTTATTTACAGCTGAGAGAATAATTGTGCTGGTTACTGTTTGGTAGCTTATAACTAAGGAAAGGCTGCGCTAATTAATTTGGAAATGCTCTAAAGAACAAAGCCGTGAGTTTAGAGCGTGTCCAGCGCGTGTTTCGGGGGCACAGCTGATGGGTGACACGCATCCCTGCCTTCCCAGAGGTGGGATCCCTGCCTGGCAGAGCCCAGCAGGGCTCTGTGCTCACAGATCCCTCCTGCATTGTGTTTTTGTGGGTCACAGCCTGACCTACATGTTGCCGTTTCCTCGGAATGTGCAGTGGGTGTCGGTGAGTGGGAGCCTGTGTTAGCTGAGCTCAATGAAGATGTAAGCATTGTCCTTGGAAGTTGATTTGAAATTGTATCCAATAGTTTAATGAATATTCAGATCTCTCTGAAATTACCAGAAAATGATTTTCTGGTTTCAGCCTTCATGGAAATCTGTGTTCAAAACAGTATCCTGAATGTCTCATAAGGGAAACCTCTTGATTTTTTTTTTTTTTTTGTGCTTTGTCACGTCAACTATGAACCAGCATCTCAGCAGGATCTAGTGGGTGGTGTTTCATGCTTACACCTTTTCCAGCTGAGAATCCAACTCATCACCTGCTTACATGGGAAGAGACCTGGTCATCATCATAAAAATGGAAGCTGGTGCTCCCATTTTTAAAGCAGCACAGTTCAGCTAAAAATCACCCTGCAAGTTTCAGGGGTAGTTTTTAAATAGTAAACTGTAAGGATAAATTCTACATTTAACATGAGTTTCACTTTATCCTAATTGTTTATTTGTCAAGTTCTATTCTTCCCATTATAGGCAGAACTACTTAAGTCAGCATGTGTGGTGTTACATGTTTTCATTTTTGTTTTGTTGAGAGAGCGAGGCACCACAGGCTCTTGTTCCTCAGCTGAGCGGTGCCATTGGTGGGTTTCTGTTGTTATCTGATGAAAGTCCTGTTTCAGACCATTTTTGAAGAGTTCACAGACTCCAGGGATGATGAAGGAACCCATCTTTCAGCATATGATAGAGGGTGAGATTCACAATTCAGAAATGGGAACTGTAACTCAGGTAACAGTGTGTTCATAAGTGAATAATCTTGAGTGTTTCTAGCCAATGTTGCTTGTAATGTTTTTATTTTTAGAGGTATTTTGACTCTAAAAGATGGTTAGAAATGGCTAATGTAAAATATGTGTTTGCATTTCTGCTGAAAAGCTGATGTGAAGAGACAAACTGTTGGATTAGTTTTTGTTTCTGAATTTCCCTGGTAATGGGAACATTCATATTCTTTTCCCAGTATATGGAAGGAAAAGCCAAGAGGGATACAGGACATGGGAAATTAGAGCAATGTGTACATGAGGTTCTATAAGGCATTATTAGCAATAGGATGGGAGAAGAAAATACATTTTTTGAAGCTACACTGATTTGCACCCTGATAAGAAACTGCAAGAAGGTAGTAATCTGATTGGAAGGTGTTCAAAAAAGAAAAGAATTCATGGTAGAGATCTACATTGTTAAAAGTGAACGTGGGAGGCCAGAGTGCAGATTTTTTTCTCCTTCATTCTGAAACCAATATCTGCCACTATTGGCTGTATCAAGAGCTGAGCTAAAAATGGCAAAAACTTCCAAAGTTAACCTTATTGCTTTAAATAGAGAAACTTAAATACCTGACAGTCTTTAGTGGTGAGTGTAAAATGTCTTCCTCTGGTATCTGTAAGACAAGAGATAATCTTGGTTATGGCCTTAGAAAGAAAAGGAAGGGTTTTCAGGAGAAGGATACGGGGCATGAATTTTCCCTCACTGTTTGTTGTTGTCTTGTTTATATGCATTTCAGTTAAATAAAAGATGGTTTTGTTGGGTTTTAAAGTCAAAATCAAATAAAGGAGAGGCTGATACTATAAGCTTTGTGAACTGCAGTTTCTTTTTCAGGCAGTGCGTGTTGTCTCGTGGGTGAGTGTGACCCTACTTGCATAAAATACATTTACAAAAACCATCTTTTTTGTAAACTAAGAATGGGCCTTGAATAATGCCCACAGTACAAACCCACTGAAATGTTTTCTTGCAGTGAGCTGGGCAGGTTGGTAGAGCTCATCCTTGTCCTGGCAGTCCTGTTCTTAAATAGAGCCTCCAGTCAGTGTCTCATGCTGAAAAGTACCAGTTCTGGAAAATGGCTGTTTCCTTTCAGGATAGGGCAGGATTTTGTTTTTCCCTGGTAGTGTTGATCTCGGTGTGCACTGTGTTATGGCAACTCCTGGGGAAATAACTGTATGGAAAAGAGACAGATGGTATTTTAGCCACAGAATACTGGAATATTGGTTTAACAAATCTGCTTAGCTTTGCTGCAGATAACAATAATGCTTCTGTCCCCTTTTGACTGTTTCCATGGAGTCGCCAGAAACTTGGATAGGGTGTTTTTGGTTCATGTTTTAGAGCAAGGGCCAAGGTAATTTTAGCATGAGCAGCCTTGCAGTGCCAGATTCATCCTGTATTCTGTGTGCAGAGCCCCAAAGCCAAGGGATATTGTGGGTTTAGCCCAGAATGTATTTTAATATTCCTGAAAATAACTGTGGTATTGTTTAAAAATCTAACTACAATACAGTGATTTTTTGTGCAGTCAAAAGCAGAGGGTGGTTGGGATTTGTTCTGAAGAGCTGTTGGTCACCTTTTGGTGGAATAAAATGCACGTAAACTACTACCATGTAACATCTGGAATTTTCTGACAAACAGAAATGCAGAACAAAGTTGTGTAAATGGTGGAAATATTTTCAGCAAGTCTGAGTTTTTGGGTTGATCTCAGGATGCTGAATTATGATGTAATAGTAAAATAATATAAGTCATGCTATTAATCACAGCTTTCATTAATTATGTATTTTGTTATGTGGTATAACACACACAGGGTGGGATGCAATAATTAGGGCTTGAATTTTACTCTGAAAGAATGCAAAGCATAGATGAAACCTGGTAAACAAAAGCCAAAGCAAAGATTTCATTTAGCATTCATTCAAATCCCACTAGCCAAATGAGACAGGTTTTGGAGTCATAGGGGATCGTGTACGGCCGGTGTTCCCCTTGTAGCTAACACGGTTGGTGCAGTGATGGGAATTGGCTTATGTGGAAGTATTATTCCTTAAAATGTTGCTTAAGACCACATCAGCAAACAAGCATGAATCCAGTCTAGCTACTGGATGAAATTTCCAGCAGGTGAGCACTGAAACTGCTCGTCTAGTTCCAAGGGAGTTTCGCTATTTTGTGGGAGTAGAAAATGCCTCTTTTAAAATTGCTGCAGATTGCTGGCAGAAACTGTGAACCACGAAAAGGATTTGCTGAGGATGAAAAAGCTTCACATGGTATTTGCATCATGCTTGCCATGTTCTGCAGTTCTGGTTCTAGAGTCAGGATTGGGATCTAGAGCCGGGCTGCTTGGATCAGCAGTCTTGATTTGGAAACCCCCCTGATGTTAGGGTTACCTAACCTGAATCACAGCACCCTTTTCTGATGGGGGTTGGGTCAGTGGAGTTCCAAATTAGCATGTTAATCGTTACCTTGGCAAGAGCTGAAATGCTGGCTCTGGGCCCAGAAGAAAACAAGTTTAGATCAGAGTTTTTACATGTTCACACAGCTAAATCCACTTCACAGTGGAGTGAATGTCACTTGAGCAGAGCCAAGCGTCTGAGAGCAAGGTGTCAGGAGGGACATGTGTATGAGTTGTGGTTTCTACCTGCTCTTGCTCTCAGAAAGCAGAAAATTATAATGTAACTGAAACTGAAGTCTGACCCTTGGAGTGAGCCCAGAGGGAGCGAGACCTTTCCTATGGGCAAGAAAAATAAAAGCCCCTTTCTTTTAATTGCAATTTCATCCATAAGCAGCTTGGTCAATGGCAGTAAAATTATTTGCCCATGTGACCTGTTCCTCTTCAGTAGAGCACAGATGATCACATAAATGAGACAATTCAAGAATTTCTGATAGTCCCTTGCTAATACTTTAGGTGTTATGTTATCCCCAGAAACTTCCTCCTGGGACTGCAGATTTTGGAGGATTCAGTCAGAGATGCTTTGTTACAGGTGATGAGTTGATCCTTGAAATGGACATAAGAGATGAGCTGGTGCTTGTACCAATATCCTTATTGGAGTGTGTTTTTCCTTGTATTAGGGATTTCTGAGAAAGGGGACTGTCAAATCCTGGGAATAAGTAAGCAAACTTGACATGTGCCCTGTTTCTCATTGTTGGTAGAACAGGTTATATCAACAGTTCACTAAGCTGTTAACTTTTAAATACTGTTGAGAAGTGATCCTCAGTTGGGCTGAACTGCACAGTTTGCTCATTTTTGTGTTGTCTGAAACTGCCCCTGAAGTCTGAACCAGCTCTGGAAGTCCTGAGTCCACTGATGCTTTTGCTTTCTGGTAAGTCTCACAGAATCAAGTGTAGTAGTATGAACTGTGAGCAGATTCACTGTGAGCACCTGACTGCTGCTACAAGGGGAACATGAGCACTTACAGAAGGCCGGTGAGGTTTGGAACCCCAGCTGAGGTTCAGTCAGGTCACAAAATCCAAACCTGGCAAGGGACTGGCCAGACAATAACTTAGAGGCAGAGTCCTTTCCAGAGTTAGTGTGTGGTGATGATGTGGTTATAAAGGTGTGTTTGGTGATACTGCCCATCACAGTCCTGTCCAACAAGGGTTTGCAGCTTCTTCAGACTTCTTTCCTTTATCTCAAGGGCTACGCTTAGTGAGGGCAGCATTTGTTTCACTTCCTTTGCTTTGAATTCGAAGGTACTCCATAAATCTCTTAGCTCAGATATGTTTTTCCTGTCTGGAAAAAGGACTTTCTATTTTGAGAGGAGACTACTGAGTCTGTTCTTGATTTTCCCGATAACCCAGCGTGTGTTATCAGACCCACTCCTGTGCCTGGGTCTGATAAGTCACCACTTTGAACTATGGTGCAATTATATTCATTGTGCAGCACCTGTCAGTGAATATTTTCTGTGTTTCTCTCCAGCTTGCCCTGCACAGAGTTTTGTCTACTGTGTTCCAAGTTATTTTCATTTGAATCCCAATCTAGTGTGCCACACACATCTATGGTTACAGTATGTGTCTTTTAGCTTTCAAGTCTGTGGTAAAAAGAGCTAGAGTGACCCTACAAGGAGCAGCATCCCCTGGAGAGGTTACTTGTCAGAGATGAAAGCTGGGTACTTGTGCCCATCCAGAGCAGATAGTACCCATGAAGCAAAGGGGACTGTTCAGTTATGTTTTACTTTAAACCTGGTTTCATATTTAAACTTTAATTGGGCTAAATGGTGCTTCTCTGGGTCTCTCCTGAGAGAGGAAATTAAGATGTGTTATCTGAGTAGTCTGGATGCTGCTTAACACTGCTGAAGTGTTCTTAGTCAGACCAGAGCTATGAATTCTCAGCCCCTCACTGCAGCAGTCTGGTACATGTGTGGCATTGTTCAAAGAGCAAGAAAAAACGTGAGTGCTTTAATTTATTCATTCATCAAGATGAAAGGCAGTATGGCTGATTAAGATTCTAAGAGTTAATAGAATTCTGTTTCCTTCTTTTTTCCAAGTCCCCAGGCTCAGCTGTAAGTACATTTTATGGATTCACTTACCATGGGAGGCATGTTGGTCTCCTGCTTCTGTTGCAATCCATGGCAAAGTTCCCTTTTACTTTAGCATTGTACAGATGTACTGGTAAAGCAGTTTTCAACTGCAGGCGCTGTTTTATATTTCAAGTAAGATTTTTTTTTTAACTGCAGTTTGCTAGACAAGTGGATAACTATTTGATTGGAACTTCTTGTTACAGGGATGGAACCAGTTTTTCACTGGATCTCTGTAAAATTATTTCACACAAGTGTTTCAGATGCCTCTTGCATTTGGTGGTCCTCATATTAGGCAGCTGTTGCATAATTAGCAGAGTCATTCTACTTGCTATAAATGTACAGCTACATGCATATTCTTCTGTAATGAGGCCTGCTGGGAGATGCATTAATAACAGAGTAAGGGACTGTGGTGACTGTGGTACAGATTCATGCTGTGCAGTCAGAATGGGCACAGCACCTGGTGTTAGAAAAGGGATAGGTTCTTCTGTGTTTTGGAAAGCACTTGGTTCACAGTAATTGAATTGGGGTTTTGAACAAGTTATAAGATTGTTGGGGCAGAGACTACATTTAAAATATTTCCTCTGTCTTACCCTAGTGGTAACTCACTGAGGTTAATTCTGAGCATTTGTTGCTGTGTGAGATTGCTCCTCTGGCTTTGAACTGAACTATTACTGCTGCAACAGGACCTTTTGCTCTGAAGTGCAAGTTTGAATTCCATAGGCCATCTCAGCCTCCATACTGGCTGTATCACCAGACAACAGGAAATTTGTTACTGTGCTTCTCCCGCTTTGCTTTGTGATACTGATGGCAAGTCCCATGTGACTTTCTGGCTAGACAAGGTTTGTGGATGCTCTTGGTTGTACAAACAGCACTCCACAGCTGGAGCATGCCAGGGAAAGTGGTCTACAGCTTGCAAGTGATCTTTCTCTAGTAGCTTTAGTATTAAGCTGCTCTCATAATGTCCTGATGCTGTCACTGTAGCACTCTAGAGAAGAACAGGGATGAGTAAAGTGCCATAGGAAATACCTTCAGGTGATGGTCAGACTTACCTGAACAGCCTCAAAATTCCCTCTTTGGTTAAAACACAGGGAAATTAAGTTCTTTTCTTGCCCTTCCTTCTACTGATGCACGGAAGTTTTTGTTGAGTTAAACAGACTTAAATATTTAGAGGTCTCTTCTGTTTGAACACAGGAGATTATTATTATGATTCTCTTCATGTTTTGTACTTAAATAAAAAATGAAAGTTAATGTGCAGCCTGAGAATAATGGAGGAAAGCTTGCCTGGAATCTGGCATTGGAGCTCTGATCATGGTTCCTGCAAAGCTTCATCACTGGCACTGCATTATGCACTATCACCTTCTTTGCAGTCTTCATTTTTCAGCAGTTTACCCATCTCCAAACTGATAAACCAGATCTCCAAACATTCTCTTATCTAGCAGCCACAAATGGGAATAATAATGCTATCAAATGAAAACGAATACAGGGATAATGATGTTGTTTGTCTTATGTCCAGGATTTTATTTTATACAGTTAATAAATAGATGTTAAAACCCCAATGGTTAGATTGTAGTGTGATATTGGCATTTCTTGCCTCATTTGTAAACTAGGATCCTAATCCTCCAAAAGGCATAGGCACTCATTTTTCACCCTGTGGTAGGTTGTAAGGTACTACCCTGAGCAGATAAAAAGTTTTTTCAAGATTTTATTGTTTGCAGGAAAATATTGCAGCTGCATTTTCTACAAAACCTAAAAGCGTTACAGGCCAAAATTCCACTGAAATATTTGGGCACAAAATATGCAGGAGGGAGCATTCTTAGTCTATTTTTGGATCCATTTCTATGGGGTGTCTGAAGGCCAGATGATGGAAGTTACTGGGATGAGCTGTTTTGTCTGCCCTTGCAAAAGGCTGTTATGAGCATTTGTTTGGTTTTAGTTTTGCCTTTGCTGGATGCCTGCACTGTGATCTTTACTACTTTGAATGAATGTAGGTTTCGTTGTTCCTCAGGAGGTACAACGTGTGCTTTTTGTTCTTTCATAGTCAAGGTTATTCCTGTGTTGAGACTTGGAGTTTTTGTGTATGGAGGCAAAATTTAGCTCATGAGACACTTTGCTTTGCTGTAAGGAGGGGCTGTGCTTTAGAACATGTTTTAAAGGGACGCTGAATGACTCTAAATTCTATGGAAACTGCCATGTTTCTGCTTTTCTGAAAAATTACTGTTCAGGCTTCCTTGCTAAGTAGAGGCATAAAAACCTGTGCTCTTTGACCTTGGGGTCAGAATTGCATCTGGGTTTCAGGTGAGCTCCACTGCCACAGGCCTCCATCTAAAGAGAGACTTCAGAGGGACCGCAGTGACAGTGTGGTCTCGGTGCTGCGGCAGCCAGAGGAGCACGGCCCTCGTGCATCCCTCTCCGGCTGCTCCCGTTCCCCTGTGGTCCAGATCAATTCCGATTTGCTGCGTTTTTCTGGGCACGCCGAGGCTGTGTCTGTGCTCTGGCTGTGCTGTGTGGGGATGACCTAGAAAATGCCCACAGCTGCAAACCCTCAGTGCTGCGGGGGGGTCACTGCGGTGCGGCAGGACCCGCGTCTGCTGGTGAGCTCACCTGGAGAGGCGGCAAAACCTTTCGGGCAAAATCACCTGTCATTTCGGGAACACTTATTTCTGATACAGGAAAGATGCCTGGAGATGTGTAATTTAACCTGACTCCTGTGGCTGAAGTGTGGCTGTAGTCACTTGTGGCTGCGCTGGCAGCCCTGTGCTGTTTGAGCCAGTGGAGTGGTCATGGCTGGGCTGCCTCGTGCATGGCTCAAAGCCGGGCTC
>NW_016690280.1:247943-281583 GCF_001604755.1 Lepidothrix coronata
CCTGGGGGCACAAAGGCAGGCTCTGGGGCTCAAAGCCGGGCTCCTGGGGGCACAAAGGCAGGCTCTGGGGCTCAAAGCCGGGCTCCTGGGGGCACAAGGAACCACCGAGGCCATTGGGTGCTGCATGGCTCCCCATGCCCAGTGTTCTGGAGAGTTGATTAGAGAAGACAGTGAGGTGGATGGCTGAGAGAAGGACAGAAAACAAAGGTGCCTAGAGGAGCAGAGGTGTGTCTGTGCGGGCACGTGGACAGGTTCTTTCCTTTAGCCATGTGGGACGACTGCCACATTCCGAGTGTGAGCTTTCCTGTTTTGGAAAGGCTGAATGCCAGAGCCTGTGTCCTCACGGCTGGATGCCTTGGTGTACATGATGAGCAGTTAATGATCTGCCTGTCACCCCCATCCTCTCCTGTCCCCCATCCTAGACCAGCTCCCTCCGGGCGCTGAGGAGGAGGAGGAGCACATCAGGCTGTAAAGTGTCTGGGGCAGAGGGGTTGCTCGACCTGCTGTCTCTTCGCTTTTTACTTGAAACCGATTCCACATAAGAGTAAAAGCTTTTCTTGGAATGCCAAGGAATTCCCAAAATACAGCAGCAAGTCTTTTTGACAGATGAGAAAGAATCTGTAAGTCCCAGAAGTACTTTTTTTATTCTCATTTCTTTTGTTTTCTTCTGTACAAGTGGAAAGTTAGCTTTGTGCTGATAGATTAACCATGGGATTGGTTATATTCTTCCGTTCTGATTTTTGTCTTCTCTGAGATCATGTTTTACAGATTGTTTCTCTACTTTTTCTGAATAGCTGTAGGCAAGAGTGATGGAAATGCAACATAATTTATGTTTTTTTAATGACTTTGTGAGGCTGGTCCAGTTCTTTGCAGTTAGAAGTTGCCAGTGAAACCCTGTGCTGCCTGTGGACGTGACAATTTAAACATGAGGTCAAGATGGAGAGTAAAGCATGTCCTAGTCTCTCAGAGGATAGTGTGCCCAGGATTATTTCCCAGGGGTGAGAAAGAGCTCAGGACTACTGTTTTAAAGGCTTCTTTGAGCTGATGTGTGTTTGGACTGTTAGCTATGTTTTGGAATTCATAGACAACCTACCTAGTAACTACCAGGTGGGAAAGGCATAGTCTGCAGTTATGTCATTATATGTATGTCCTTGAATATAGGTCTGATAAAAGTGTATAACATAGTGTGTTTGCTGGGGCAAGAGCAAAATTTGCATTATGCATATTATTTTGTGGTGTGTGGCCTTGACCCTCTTTGCACCCACAATCAAGTTCTGTCCACCATGTATGGTCCACTGTGAACTTCCACATGAAGTTCATTTTGCCTGCACAGTTTGGGCATGCCATTTCAAGTGGATCTTGTACACAGTTTGTGGAAAAAGCAAACCAATGGTTCAGAAGACAAAACTGGTTGGCTAGATTCCTCTAATGCACTTTATTACAGTAAACAAGATAAAACAGATAAGAGTCTTACTAAAAATGGGGAAACTCCAACAGAGAGCTGTAAGAGACAAAGCCTCAGCTTTTTTCCTGACAAGGCACCAGGCAATTTCTGTAAATATGGGGTCGCCTGTCACTTGTGCAAACTGGGGCATATATGCCCATGGCTGTTTAATTGATACATGCTCACACCCCTTCATACTTGGCTGAACTTCCCCTGCAAAGGCAGTGTTGTTTCTCTTGTGCTGTTATTCCAGTGAAACTGGGAAGGCATTTTCTGCAACTTGTCTTGTTCCTGGCAGACCAAAACAGAGAAAGGAGCCAATTTTGAGCCTTCAACTCTCATGACAAAGTCCTTCCCTAAAAAGAGATTGCTTTGAAATAGCCTGACCCCAACATGACAGATTAATATTCAGTATAGTAGTGATTTTTACAGATTTAGAGGGGAAGGCTAAACTCCAGCCCTCCCCAAACTTTCGGATATCTTTTGTGGGGTTGTTTCATTGTGAATCCTTTCAGATAAGGGGGTATGACTGACCTTGTCCTGATGTGAACAGGCAAGCATATGTTTGAACTCACTGCAACAACAGCTTCAGGGGACAAGCCCTCTTGAGAAATGTGTTATCAGCTGATTCCTGCCCCTACTAATCCATCTTGGTTGGCTTCAGCACCTCAGAGGCTGAAGGCTGTTCAGCCTAAGGTCATGCTGACATTTTAGTGCGAGCTTGGAGGAGGCAGCCTGCAGCATATTCAGGTCCTGCTCAGACTTGCAGTAGCAGAGGCAAGTCCGAGGTCTGACTGTGGCTGTGACCATGAGGGCCCGACTGAGGAGGATTTGGGTTCTCTTGGCCAAAGACAGCAGAGTTCAGCTCTCAGCAGCCATCTCAGAGCCACCTCTTCCTGTGCCAAGAGTTCAGATTGACCTTCCATGTGCTGGCAGGGCACATCTGTGTCTTGTCTTAAGCAATTGCTTAATTGCTTAACCCTGAAAGGCATGCCTGGCTTAAAAAGAACTTTGAAATGGAGCAGTCATTCCCAGGGCCTCATCAGCAGGATACATGCTGAGAGAGAGAGAAAAAAGAGTGTTCAAAGCGAACTTCATTCCACTGCTTTTTCACCTTCAGCCTGAAATTGTGTTTCAGGGTTGTAATCAATAGAGAAATGACTGATAGGGGAGGGCTTGGGCTGTTCTTCATATTCTTTACTTCTGAGATGTGGGTGTAACCAGTGGAGGCTTTGTGTCTCCCTGCAGAGACCTGCACACTTCATACTCAAGGAACTAGACATCTGTGACCATTTTCCTGCTCTGGACAGTATCATGCAGCAACAATTTTGCAGAGAATAAAAGCGTGAGAGCTACTGATGAAAATGATTGAGTGATCCCCAGTCCCTGAAGCAGAGGCACAGGGCTTTGTAATGCTTTGGCATCTCCACCTACCTCATGGCCCAGAATACTCTGATTCAAGAGGGTAGAGGCTGTGGTGGTGAAGTGCTCATTTCTTCTTTCCCAGGTGTTTCCATCCCAAGGTGTCTCTTGTAAAGACAGAGAAAGGTATGTTTCTGTATTATGCAAAGCCTGTTTTGGTAAACAAATGTGTTTATTGGTTTGGAGAAAACAAAACAACAAATGACTATAGGAGAAAGGGAGAGAAATGGATTAGGTAGGTAGAGGTCAGCTGTGTTATACACAGATTATAATTGGGAGCAACATTCAGAACAGATTCCTTTGCCACTTCATATAAAGGATAATGCTGTTATCGAGGAGCACATGTAGTTGTTTTCCTCTGTACTCTCCTAAGGTATTACTAAACCCAAATATCAACAAGAAGGTAACCTGCAATGCCATGGAAAAGAAAGAACTAGAGCAAACAGCAAATAAAGGGAAAAAGAATTTAAAAAGGAAAGGATGGAAGCCACAATAAAAGAAATAGCAATGGGTGAGATTTGTAGGAAGGAAGGAAAACAAAAGAATAAAGAAACTGTATAGGAAGAAGCTTCCAGTGTAATTGCTCATCCAGTTATACTTGTGTTTTTACATTCAACCTTAAAGATTATGGAGTGTTTTCCTTGAGGCATATATGCTTTTATGGCTTGTTCTGCCATGGGAAGCAACACACTGTTATCTGCACACTCAGTGTTTGTCATGCTGAGAGGCTAATATTTGTTTGAGACCTCTGGGAGCGTGAATACAAATAAACTTCTACCTATATCATGCAGCTAAGCTTGAATTGATCCTAAAACAAGCCCCAACAGAAGTCAACCCCCCAAAACAACTAACAAACAAACCTTGAGACTCAAATATGCCTTTTTGTACTGCTGTAGCAGTTTAAGTTCCAGTGTAGCTATGAGCTCTTACTGATAAATACTCCACAGCCTATAGCAATGTGCTATTACTTCTCATGAGAAGTGTGGCAAATTCTCCAGTGAATTAACTAGATTTTAACTCAATATGCATCTCAGAAGATGCAGTCCCCCATAGCTTGCTGTGAAGTCTGGTTCTCCAGCCTGATGTCCAGATCAAGAGATACAGTAGGAATAGGCTCTTCCAAACCAAGCAGTTTTCCTTTCAGTGGAAGCCAAGGTGGGGAAGTGACAATGTGGCCTGTGGCTGTTATACTTCCTGTGGAGTCATTCCCTTACTAGATAATTCCTGAACAGACCTGCAGCCAGTCCCATGAGCTGGGACTTCTTGAAATTAATTGCCATTAGTACCTGAAGTGCTTTGTTCAGCCCTGCTAAACCCAGCTCAGACTCTCATCTGTTACATGATGTGGGGTGGTGGATGTGTTGTAACTGAAGGACTTGCCATCCAGTATCCTCCAAGGTGTGCAGCAGCTTCAGAGGTGTTTAGGTCCTCCTTGCTGTTGCAGCAAGAGTCAGAGGGTTACCTGCATCTAGTTTCATTTTAAGGAGCTATCAGAGATTTGAGGAGGTCAGTACTGCTCTTGGGCTTATTCCTGTTTCCAAGCTCTGTTTAATTTGGGCTAATTGAAAGGTTTTCTTTGTCTCTCATACACAGTTCAGAAAAGGCAGAGGGCAGTCTGCACTGATTTCAGCAGGAATAAGGTTGTGGCCTCTTAGGGATGCACTGTTTACACTGACTGCTGAAGAGCAGTTGTACATTCATCAGTCATTCTGCCATCCTTGACATCTGCTTTGTCCTTATGCCATAGAGATTTTGTTTTCATTCACCAGGAAAGTTGCACACAGCACTGCACTTCTGGTGACATTATGCCCAGCTTTATCACATTCATTCTTTGCAGGCCAGGTAGACAGTGCATATCCACACGTGTCATTCCCTTTCAGATGGTTCTGGTGCTTCCTGTTTTCTTAGTATTTCGCGTTTCAAAAGATCAGGATGGTGGCTTCAGTTATTAAGTGATGCCCTTTGCTTTTCAGAGCAAATCTTTGTGTTTTGACCAAACATCAGTTGTATCAAATGGCAAACTGCACACAAAATAGCAGAACTCCTGGAGTTGTTACTGTTGGCAGCCTGGCTGTGAGAGCAGGCTTTTGCTGGAGGAGCCTGCAGGATAATATTAAACCTGACAGTGCTAGTGAAAGCAATGAACTGTGTAGGCTTGCAGTGAGGAAGGAAGGGGGCTCATAAGCAAAAAAAAACCCCCACTTTCAGATTCTAAACCATGGAGTTGCTGGTGTTTTGTCACAGGATAATGAGAGTAATTTCATGCTTTGTGTCCCATTTTTCCTTTCACAGGAGTAGAAAATATTCTGCTTTCTCTGTTTGCCCTTTGCTACTTTCCTTGAAGCCTTGTCTGCTCAGCTCAAGATCAGTAGCTCAGCAGTCCTGGGGTCCCACAAATTTCTATGCTCTCAGCATATCACTGCTGCCTCTAGAATGGCTGTGCATACTAAATACCAAACCTCTGGTTTAAGTCTGCAGAGGAAAAAATAAAAATGCCTGTTTGATTAGCTGTTAAGGATTAAATTACCCTTTAGTAGAAGACTGAGAATATGTTTTTTGACCCTCATTATGGATTCTCCCTTTAATATGTTCTTTCTCCAGCTCATTTGTACTGCCATTTGACGTGGGCTTTTTTGCTGCCATTCATTCTGTGCTGTCCAGAGGCACCCCAGCATTCCATCTGTAGGCTGGGCACCTCTATTTATCTCTTTATTCTTTCAGGACTAAGCATCCAAGGTGGCTCATTCTGGAAAGAAAACAGTTCATAAAAGACCAATGTTTAGCTGTATACAAAGCAATGCCAAGATTTCAGAGGTGGTGTAACTGGGAGCAGCATAGGAAGCCCTGAGTGATGGAGGACTGTTTTCAGGATAGCAGGATCAGTATGGATGTGTCATTTCTGCATGTTTCATGGATGTGGTAGGAAAGTCAGAATGACCATGTGAACGTGAACATGGCACCATGGCAAAAAAACCACCACCGCCTCCCCCCCACTGAAAAACCCTGAACAACAGGTATATGAGACAAAGGGGCACTCGTGTTCTCAGTGATATGGAAAACCCCCTTGGCTTCCTGATCTGTATATCATGCTGATGTGCTTGGATTTAAGCTTATTGCATCACCTTGGCTTAGGACAGAATTTTCCCAATAAAATTCAGTTGACAGAAACCATTGGTAGAATTTTTTTTACAATCCCTTGGAAATGGTGAAGGGATCAATTTTCAATCTG
The DNA here is from genome assembly GCF_001604755.1 of Lepidothrix coronata. Lineage (NCBI taxonomy): Eukaryota > Metazoa > Chordata > Aves > Passeriformes > Pipridae > Lepidothrix > Lepidothrix coronata. The sequence goes on from NW_016690280.1 coordinate 254,039, forward strand.
AACAGGCTTTTGTACATCATTAGTTCTCTGCTTCTACAGAGACCCAGAATGCTGATGAGGACCAGCACTTGCCCTTTCCTCCTGTGGCAGATGGTAGGAGTGCTGTGAAAAGTCTTTGAGTTTGACACAAGATCTTTCAGGGGATTGAGGGCTGGGAAGGGGAAGAGAATGATATGGTTGGTAGATCCTTGAGAGTGAGGTGTCTGCTTTGTGGTTACCTCAGACTGCAAGGATTGGATTAGATAACCTGTCCATTCTAGTCCTGTGCCTTCAACAGCACTAATCCTTACAGTAAAAGAACTCCTGTCTTCAGTGCACGGTGCCCCTTTCTGAGAGCTGAAAAAGGACATACATGCAATCCCCACGAGTGGGCCAGGCTGGTGGACAGAAGCATGATTGTGCTGGGGTGTCCCTTGCAGGTTTTCAGACAAAGATTGCAGTGTTTGGAGATGGGAGCTTTCTATTGTGATCTGTAACCATGTGAGCTGTCCTGCTGCAGTGTCCACTGACAAAAAATTGTATGTCTTACTTTTTGCAGGGCTTCCAAAGCAGCTGAGTCCAGGACCTTAAGGAATGTCACACAGTGGTTGCTGAACTAACTGGCACTGAAAGGACCAGAAAAAGATGGCAGTCTGTATTTGAAATAAACACGTGGACTCTCGCAGATAAGAAACCATGTCAAAAAAAGGACGTAGCAAGGGCGAAAAGCCTGAGGCACTGATTGTTGCCCTACAGGCTGCCAATGAGGAACTCAGGACCAAGCTAACAGACATTCAAATTGAGCTGCATCAGGAGAAATCTAAGGTGAGTGAGGATTTGGTTTTAAATAGCAATGTCTGTGCTGAGGAAGAGAAACACATGGAAAAAGTGGCATCACAGAATTCAACAGATGCCACACAGCTCTCTCCTAGAACAGTGGTCTGATTCTTTCCCAGCTTGCAGCATTTGCTGTGGATGTCCTGTGGCTCCCTTGGAAAAGACTCCTTTTTACTGAGCTACAAGTTTAAGAAGCCTCTGGCCCTCAAATGGAGCAGTACATTCATGAAAGTTGTAGGAACCTTGCTATTCCTGAGCCCTCCAGTTTTCTGGTGAATTTGACTGATGTTGACTGCTGGATTAGAAAGGGTTTTAAACAAATGCACACACATACACAGAGTCTTATTTCCTAAGGAAATACTGAAAGTACTTGTAGTGTCACTGTGGGAGGCAGGACACCTGGAGAAGACAGGGTTGTTTTGTTTGAGTAAAGGCAGTGTAACTTAGGTGAGTGCCTCAGGAGCTGGCCCATGTTTTTTTGCAGGAGGGTGGAGGATTATCTGGGGTCTGCAGCAGGGTGTTGGCGTGGATATGTCTGGGTGGGCTTGTTTTGACAACGTTACGTTGGCAGCAGGTGACTTTCATTGTATCTCGATGCAGGTTGCTAAACTCGAAAGAGAGAAGACCCAAGAAACGAAGCGTATCCGCGAGGTGGAGCAGCGCAAGCAGACCGTGCAGATCACGGAGCTGAAAGCCAAGCTCCATGAGGAGAAAATGAAGGAGTTGCAGGCTGTGAGGGAGAACCTCATCAAGCAGCATGAGCAGGAGATGACGCGGATGGTGAAGGTCCGGGACAGCGAGATCCAGCGGCTCAAGTCCGCGCTGTGCGCGCTGCGGGATGGGAGCAGCGACAAAGTACGGACAGCGCTGACCATCGAGGCTCGCGAGGAGGCCAGAAAACAGTTCGACTCTGAGCGCCTTAAGCTTCTGCAGGAAATCACTGAACTGAAGTCTGCCAAAAAGCAGGTAGATGAGGCCCTTAACAACATGATCCAGGCCGATAAGATCAAGGCGGGGGATCTTCGGAGCGAGCACCAGTCCCACCAGGAAGCCATTTCCAAGATCAAATGGGAGAGTGAAAGGGATATCCGACGCCTGGTCAGTAATCAAAACAGTTTGTGTGTTCTCTTATGCTGCCCTGAGTTTGCCTTCTGTGTATCTTAGCTTTTTGTGCATAACAGAACTCTGCAATGCACCTCACTTTGGAAAAAGTGTTACAAACTTCTCACTGTCATTTCTCAGGAAGAGATAGATCATGGTGAGTCAGCTAGAGCACTGTGATGGCAGCTAATAACTTAAAGCAGGAGAGGGGTTGGCCTAGTCCGTAAGGAGCTGGCTTCCTGAGATGTTAATACCTGCGTGGTGAAAAGGGTTAGATAAAGAGCGTTTGCATCTGCACTTGCAGTTTGTTGGTTTCTCCAGCCCATGTTATGGTACCTTGAACATGTTAAACCATGGCAGGAGGGGAGACACTTTTTGATTTGGCCTTGGCATAGCCTTCAGTAATTACTGGGGAAAATGAACCAGAAGAGGCCCACACCAGCAGTGGTGCAGGTTGCCTTGTTTCCCTGTGCCGTGGTCTAGGAATGGTACTCCCCAGTTTAGTGCTCCCACTGAGACTCTCCAAACCACACTGGCACTTGCTTGTTCTGCCTCACCCTAAGGACAAACTACTCTTCTTTTTTTCTCATCTGAAATTGAGGAGCTGTTTTCAGTTTTTTAGTATAAAAAAGAACTGCAGTGAATTTCAGGATGAAACAAAGCAATTTAGTAAAATCAACTCATGTTCTACATATGTATTATATGGTTTTATCTTTAGCAACTGATGAAAGGCTTTTTGAAGGCTATTTACTTGCATAAGAACCTTGAACATGTCCAGAATTGCTTTTCTCAGACTTACACAATGGTTTCCAATGGCACTGTATTGCTGTCAGAGTGGAGGAAGTTGTATCAGAGTGACATCTAGTTAATGGAGACCATCACCTAACCCTACTCTTTGAAAAATGCTATGGGGAGGATTTTGGCAAGCCTAGAAAGCTGCAAGACTAGAAAGGATCTTTGGCAGCTTCAGGCAAAATTTAACATAGATATAAGTTTTGTTTTCAGGCAATGATTCATATCACTCCTAGATAATAGTACTTTTATTTTGCCAGAGTGATTTGCAGAAACTGGTGCAGTTTGGTAGAGCAGTTTTGAGGGGTGAACAGTGCTCTTAAGTAAATCATATACTACAAGATTGGAGAAGGCTGAAATGCTGTTGCCTTCACACAGTAATATTGTTCTGGTGTTTCTCTCATTCAGATGGATGAGATCAAGGCTAAAGACAGGATCATATTTTCCTTGGAGAAAGAACTGGAGACACAGACAGGCTACGTGCAGAAGCTGCAGCTGCAGAAGGAAGCTCTGGATGAGCAGCTCTTCTTGGTGAAGGAGGCAGAGTGTAACATGAGCAGTCCCAAGAGAGAGATCCCGGGAAGGGCTGGAGATGGCTCGGAGCACTGCAGCAGCCCTGTATGCAGGTTTTACTGGTCCCTGAAAAACAGGAGCATGGATGTGTTTTGCTTGCTGAAATAGCTTCTCAGGCCCTGGAAAACATTTTGTTTTATTCACTACAGAAAAATTATGTCTGTAGAGTCTTCAGAGAGAATGCTGGTTGGGCAAAACTTTGTTTCCTCGGTTGTTCTATTTACAAATATAAAACACCTTAAGTAATTAGTGCCCCTTTGAAAGAATCATTTGATGGCCATAACTACCTTGATAACATACATCCTCAAAACCAGATAAAATTAGGAGGATGGGCTGGGAGGGGCAGGGGCTGGAGAATCCATGAGACTCTTAGGAGATCCTCCTTTTTGTCTGTCTTAGTCTTCCCACAGGTGTCATTCACAAAGCATGCAACTCACCTGTTGTGTGACTAACCCGAAGATGTTTACACAAGGAATGTATATAGAAACTCACCCATTGTGTGTCTAACCTAAAGATGTTTACACAACAAATGTATATATAAACCCACCCATTGTGTGACTAAACTGAAGGTGTTTACACAACTAAAGTATATGTGAGAGCATATTTACACATACACAAATGAGGAATAAGAAAGTAAATGCAATTGATACTGAAAGGGTTGTCCTTACCTTTTCACCTGATGTAGTGGCTCAGCAAATAGAAGCAATCTCTAGGAAAAGGCAATAAAAATTGGAATGTTTTAGCTTTTTTCTACCCATCCTGAAAAATTATCATCTGGTTGGTTTTCTTTACTTTTTTCAAACAGCTTAACGTTTTCAAATAAAGTATTCCCCAAACCAGACACTTCCTTCCAAAAATTCATGTATTTTTGCCGGCATGTTCGGTATTGTAAAAGTCCCTAAAGATAACTTGTTGGTGATGGCAGCTGAGGTTGGCTGGTGTGTGTGTTCTTTGAGGATTCTCTTCCCAAGCATGTATGTTGAGGAGGATCAGTGACTGTGACGTTGTTGCCCACAGGACCTGCGCAGGAACCAGAAGAGGATAGCGGAGCTGAACGCCACAATCCGCAAGCTGGAGGACAGGAACACGTTGCTCGTTGATGAACGAAATGAACTGGTGTGTGAGCTTTGCTCTGGCAGAGAGAGGAGGTAGAGAGCCGTAAGGAAAGGCAGAGAGGGGAGGCTGAGAAGGATTTTTTTTATCCTAGTGTTAAATAGTAATTTCACTGAAGTTATGTGAGTACAAAATCACAATGGAAGTTGAGGCACTGAGGCTTTATAGGATTCCACATGAATGCTTCTGTTTCCTCCTTGACTTTTGAGTTAACAGCAGTGTGTGGTGAGACTTGTAAATGAAATAGGTCTATAGTGTCTCTCCAGTAATTGACCAGGCTGAGAATATTAAAGTACTGGGTCTAGGGAGTATGGACAACAGAGAATTGATATCTTTGTCTGATTTTCTCCTCTGGTGATACCTGTGTGTTGAATCACACTGGGTTTTTGACCTGTTCACATTCCTACTTCTGCGATTAAGGATGAGTGTGATAAGTTCAACTCTTGTTGGTTTTTTTTATTCCTGCGCTATAATTCTTAATGCACTCCTTTCATGTCAGTTTAGCTGGCTTGGATCTCCTCAATGTTCTTGATGTCAAAATTGCAAAATAGTGTCTTATCAAGATTGCAAATTACAAGTGTGTTCATGTCTCTCATGACAATTATTTATTACTATTATCAATCCAGTTGAAACGTGTCCGAGAAGCTGAGAAACAATGTAAACCTCTTCTGGAAAAGAACAAGTGCCTCACGAAGAGAAATGATGAACTTATGCAGTCTTTGCAGCGCATGGAAGATAAACTCAAAGCAGTCACTAAAGAAAATATAGAAATGGTTGGTACTGAAGAGCAAAATGGATGATCTATGTCTGTTTTGGTGGCCAAATCTTCATAGTGTATGCATGTATATATACACAGAGAGTATCTGTTGTATATGGAGTGTAATACTATTGCTAATATACAGCTGTGGTTAGGTCTGTGTTATTATAGACTTACATACTATAACTCTGTGTATTATGCATAGATGGGCAATATATTTAGGTGAATGCATAATCACAGTCTTTAATTCTATCCCCAAATTTAGAATATTAAGTTTCAATTGCTTAAAAAAAAAGAAGAAAAAACAAAAGTTGCATTATTGAGGCATGTCCTACTGTTCTATTTTGCACCTGGAACTCAAAAAGGAAGCTGTTAAGAGTGTTGTTTTCAGCCAGCATAATGTTCATCTTGCATGTATATGTTCTTGTTAGAGCTGATGATGCAAACTTAAGTTCTAGTGTGGCACTGAGCACATACTGCTTTCCATAAAACATATACATGATAGATGGATATGGGAAAGGGAGAATGGTGGTGTTTAAATTTGTCTAGGGCTATAAATTTCACATATAGGGGCTATATGAAGCGGGCTCAAAGCATTTATGTCTGCATATCCTTCAAGGGGGATTGCCCTGAGTATCAGTCAGCATCCAGGGTCCTACACATGCACTGATGTTGCTTTAGCATTAATAAACAGGGAGATGGATGTTCTGGGTTGCCACATATAAGCTTCCCCTGCCAAGTGTGTCTGTGGGCCTTGTCCCTGGCTTGCAGCAGCCACTGTCCCGAGCAGGCTGAGTGCCCTGCAGTGGGAGCAGCTTTCCTGGTGATTAGGCTGAGATGATCAGATTCACTTTCTTGTCTCATAGAAAAAAGACTTGAGTGTTACAAGGTTAATCCACTTTAAGACTGCAATTCACCCATGCCCAGAAGACAGATAAACTTATTGCAGGAGTCATGGGTCAGAGTTATTCTTCCACAGCAGTGGTAGTGCAGATCACAGTGCCCTGGGTTCTCTCAGAGCAGAGAAGGGACTGGGGAATCTGCATGCATTAGGCATCAGTGGGCAGCACTGCTGGTGCATATCTGCACACACAGCATATATGTTCTAACTCAGCTCCCTGACATCTGCTCTTCATGCTATGGATGCCCAAATCATGAACCTTAGTGAGCTGTCGGTGGCTACAGTAATTCTCACAGGCTGTAGCCATCTCTTTTCCCACACATGCTCAGGAGCAGGCAGGATATGGACTTGTAGTTAAAATAGATCTGTTACTACCACTTTTTGCCTTCCCTCCTGCTCTGACTGGATGCATGTCCTTCACATGAGTAAAGCATGTCCGTTTCCTCACTGTGTATGGTCATACACTGAGCATCAGTAAGCACATGGGTCATGGGAGTAGATGCTATTTGCATACCCACTGGACAGGTTCAACTCTATTTGCCACATCTGGGGGCATCTTGATGCGTGACCAGGGAAGAACTGCAGTATGTGACCTTTAAGGGCTGCTGCAGAAGCTGTATTGACACACCGTAACTAAACAGATAAAGATTTGTTGTTCTGGTTGAAGAACTCAGCCTTGCTGTGCTGCTTTATTGTTAAAAGGCACTGATGGGTATTAATAAAAATGGTTTAGCTGAAGCATATTCAAAGGGCTGTACAGCTTAAATGAGAGGTAACGTCTAATTTTTAACTAAAAGATGGTCTTTTAGGTGCTGGAGCTTATTTTATCTGTTTCTTCTTACCACAGAGAGAAAAAATAACATCACATCCCCCTCTAAAGAAGTTAAGATCTCTCAATGACCTGGATCAGGCCAATGAGGAACAAGAAACTGAATTCTTAAAGCTTCAGGTCATAGAACAGCAGAACATAATCGATGAGTTAACAAGGGTATGTCCAGAGCACTGGGAAATTAGGAATGATTGCTGTGTACTGTCCACTACTGGTGGTATTTCTTCTTCTAACCAGAGGTCTGAGAGTTAATGCCTTGCTTACTTTTAACATCTGCAGGTGTTTAGATGTAGGTGTGCATGTGTGCAGTTTAACTGAATTTCTAGTGCAGCATCAGCCTCTACAGCTCAAAGCATAACACTGTGTGTGAATTGAGCTCCAGAAAGGAATGCAGACTAAGAACTGTGGAGCTTGGGAAGGTACCTACATGTTCACAAGGCATGTTCTTTCATTTAATGCTGACAATTTGTTTGTCAGCTGATTTTGCATTATAATATTGAGGAGAAGGAGAAGGACTCCAAAACAGGCTGTTGTCTCTTCTGAGACATCACTGCCAGGAGTGGTGAGATCAACACTCCCATCATTTAATGACTTTGAGATAGAGGCAGCATCTCCTTGGCAGGGAAGGCAGACAGAGGTCCAAACCAGTCCCGTGCACGAGGTCTCCCAGGGATTTTGGAGGGCAATCCCTCAGTGCCTGTTGTTTGACAGCTGCTCAAGGCAACTGCACAAGGGCTTTCTTCAGGTGATTTTCAGCTGACACACATTCAGATTTGGATATGAATCCTCCCTTCCACCTGGAATCAGACTCCTGTTTGAATGTATGCAGAGAGCCACTGGAAGTTCTGATTTATTTCCTCTGTAGGTTTGGCCTTCTGCAAAGAAGAAGAGAGAGTAATTTTTTAATCTTATTTTCCAGGACAGGGAGAAACTCATTCGTCGCAGGAAGCATAAAAGGAGCTCAAAACCAATTAAGGTAAGAAGAAAAATTGTTTTCAGTTTACAAAATGCTAGTAGGCTGCGTAGGAAAACACACTTTAGCAATCAGATTACAGAGAGCTTTGTGGATTATAACAATCTGCTTTAACAATCAGGTTTATAAACACCTTAGTTACTTTGGGAGAGCTTTTTAAATCCACTCTGAAATTCGTTTAAGGGTGTGCAGCTATTTTACTTTCAGCAAAACGGGGCTTCCCACCTCCCCCTGAAATAGCAATAATCGTCCTTCCATCTGGTTTCTATAAATATTGGTCTCAAGGTCTGTTAGTCTGAGAGTTATTTACATTTCAAGAGACCTTCCCACTGTTTTCTGGGATCTATTTTTCACAGCACATATGGTTTAAAGCAAAATCCTTGTGCATCTCTACTCTTCAAGTAGAAGTTCCTGCCTGAGAAATTGAGTGTGGTTCCCTCCTGCTCGGTTCCACAGGCCTTTGTATCAACCTGAATTGGGTTAAATCCAAAACTGGAATAATTTACAACAATTTTAGAGCTGAGTAGTCAGTAGTGGTTCAAATAGCTCCTTTATCAGCTAGATGTGAAGAATGATTTTGCAACACTCATGTCCCACCTCCAAACAGCAAAAATACTGGTTGCTTGCTTGCTCTTGGTCCTCCAAGGACATCCCTTAGTGCATCAGCATGTTCTATGAAAGTAATGCAACACTGTCCTACACACAGGGAGTTTCAGACCAGTAAATCCTAGAGGTGCCATCACATTGTTTCTATATGGATTGTGAAGCAATACACAGTAGACACAAGTGGGAGACAAGGACTGAAAAGTGTTTTCATCAGTAAACTTTATTTCTAAACCAGAGAGCATAACATCAGAGAATATGGCAATTATCTTCCCTTGACAACACACTGAACAAAAATTATAATATATGCAAAAGGTAATTGGCATCTTTGGTACATGTTTTTTGTGTGATTTAGAAGGTTTTAACCTGTCAGCAAAAGCGAAAAATGTTACAAAGCAGAAGTGCATCTTAATTGCTCATAGATCAGTTTGTCTGCAGAATTATTCAAAAGCCAACTATTTAAATGCTCAAATCTGTGCCCTGAAACCAAGCCTGCAGGGTCAAACATCTGTGCCTTCACGGGACACATCTGACCATTTTCATTTGATTTAATTCAGCTGCTGAGATTGGCGATAGTGAAGCGTCAGACATACAACCAAACTGTGCAGTGTGAGCAATCTCTTGCAACATGTGCTGGTTACTGCAGTCCTGGAAAGATGTGATAAAAGTTCTTTCGTGCTAGTTTTGTATGAGCACAGCTTTCACTCACTTAGTCCAGCAGCAATATCAGCAGGAGAAGCACCGAGACTTTAAAAGTATCAGCAGTGTCCGTGAGAGGAGACATTCTGCACACATTTCCAGCTCTCTGTGGTATTACCTGTCTGCATGTTGATAGATGTCTTCTGAAGAGCTTTGTGGTTAACAAAACAATTCTCAGACAGATCCTCGGTTCGGGAAAGTTAATCAGCAAACTTATTCTCCACCAGCACAAGATCTAATCTTCAGTGTGGTTTGAGTTTGTTTGGATTTGGTAATTGCAGGGGAAGCCCATTGCTCGTTTTTCATACATTGTCTTTTAAGTAACTAGCAACTCTCCCCTGCCCCCCTCCACAACTCAAGCTACGAGTTTCCAAGAAGGTTCAGAAATCTTGTTTTCCCTTCTATAGAGACATGTGGTGGATACATTTTTTGGGTATGATGATGATTCCATGGACTCTGAAACATCCTCTGTGGCCTCATATAGAACAGACAGGACACCAGCAACCCCAGATGATGATCTGGATGAGGTAAGATCTGACTCTTTCCATAACAAATACGGGTTTTCATACTATGACTTCCAAAAAAAGTGGTCAGGCTCTAAAGAACACTTAGGTTTTTATAGTGCATATTGAGTGATAAGTATTTCATTAAGTTTGACCTTTATTTTGGTTACTCATATACTGAAATGCTGAGAGTTTCTTCCACAACCTAGTCCATAGAGTCTACAGCTATGACTACATTGCAATTTGAGGTTGTTTTTTTTCCTATTCCCCCTTCAAGGAAACAAACCTATCACATTTCTTTCAGCTTAAAGACCTATAAATGCTATATAAACTCCCCATTCTTATTATTTCATATCACAGCAAGCTCATTGTGATTCAAAAAGCTATTTGAATCAAGACTTGTAAACCAACTACTGTGCTTAACAAATCACACTTGCATTCTTTGCTCTGGCAGTGCTTTGCTGTCCCAGTGCTCAGACATGTCCCTTCCTATTCTTCAGGGTTTAGCAGCGGAAGAGTCAGAGCTGCGGTTTCGGCAGCTGACAAAGGAGTACCAGGCCCTGCAGAGAGCATATGCACTGCTGCAGGAGCAGACAGGAGGGGTCATAGATGCTGAAAGAGAAGCCAAGGTCAGTATTTGTTTGGGGGTACCAGCATTTCATTGCTCTCAGGATATACAAACCCCTCAAAGGGACATACAGGGGAATGGAGGACATACAACGTCCCTGACACTGAGAGAGATCTCTTCACTCGTTTGCTGGGGGCATTTTTAAAGAGTGTGACTTTTAATCACTCAGTTCACAAGAGGCTGTCCTCCACCTGAACCTGAAAACTCTGCAGTTAGGCAGGTCTGCCAAAGCAGACAACTCTGCAGCCTGGCACAGAATCACAAGGTTTTCTCATCTTTTGCCTGCATATGATAGGGTTGCATTTTAAAGGTAAATGAAGACTTGTGGGTTTTCACAAAAGCACACATTGCACCTACTTTAGGAACACCTGAATGTTTCTAGCAGAGAAATGCAAATTGAATTCAAATATTCAGGTGATGCAGACTACAGTAAACCTTCCAAGGCTAAAAATGTTGTGCCTTTAATAAAATTATAGAATCATTCAGGCTGAAAGGGACCTCAGGCAGTCTCCAGCCCAAACTCCTGCTCAAAGTAGTCAGCTGTGAGATCATACTAGTTTGTTGAGTCAGCTCTTGAAGACCCCCCCAGCAGCAGTAACTGCTTCTTCCCACTGCCTTTTGCCACTGTCATCTACTAAGCACCTTTATTTTTAAATTCAGGGACTGCCCTTTACCAGGGTCTTTGAGCAGAGCACCTCAAGTACCTGAACTTGTGTTTTGCTGCTCTGATGCCAATTCATGGTAATAACAGGCTTGGGTGGGGAGCTGGGGCTGATCCACCACTGCGTTCCCTTGTGTCATCCGTGTGCCAGTCTGAGGGCTGGCACAAAAAACATCACTGAGTCCGAATCTTTCTAGTGGTTTCTCACTCAGTGGAACTGACAGCATGAACCCAGGCCCTGCTGGTTTTGGTTTCCTTTTACTACCAGTCACAGTGCTGGTTTTGTCACTGTTTAATGCTGTGCCTGACTTCAACAGGCTCAGGAGCAGCTCCAAGCTGAAGTCCAGAGGTATAGAGCCAAAATAGAAGATCTGGAGAAAACTTTGGCACAGAAAGGACAGGTAAGTGATTATTGTGGTTTTTTTTTTCCCCTGTTTTGTATCTCACCCGCTCTGCTTACAAAATACCTGGCACAGTTTCAGTATAAAGTTCCATGAGATGCAGTGTTGCTGGTCAGTAAACAGGCAGGTCTGGCAAGGTCATAAGTCTTGCTACAGCTTGGTAGACTAATATGTTGATCTGTAAATGGCAGTTTGTTCCTGTAGGATTTTAAAGCCTGGATATTGTGGCTCCAGTTGTCAATAAATGTGCCCAGCCTTGTGGAATTTGATTACTGTGTAACTGTACTGCTTCATCCAACAGGACTCACACTGGGTGGAAGACAAGCAGCTTTTCATTAAGAGGAACCAAGAACTTTTAGACAAGGTGTGTTCCCAAGTTTTGCATGTTCACTCTGGAGGGTTATCTGGATCCTGTGAACCATCTCTAGGGTTTTGATTTTGCACAGCCTGTGCTACCTCAACTACTACTCACCAAATGTTTAATGTTTCTTGTAACAGTCACACAGATCCTGATTTTACATATTTCTGTTAGATAGAGAAACTGGAAGCAGAAAACAACCGTCTGCAACAGGAGCTGCAGGATGCCCGAGACCAGAACGAGCTGCTGGAGTTCCGCAACCTTGAGCTGGAGGTGATGGATGGGCTCCTGACAGGAGAGCTGGTAGAAAATTAGAGTGCACTTGCACTGGACACCCACTTTAATCAAGGGTTTAAACGAGTGATGTGGCAATAAAACAGTAACAGATCAGGCCCAGCACTGTTAATTGTGAGCTGAAGTATGGACGGGCCAGACCTCAAGCTCCCTCTTCACAGACTGCCCCTAGTTAGAGATTCTTGTCATGCCAGCCAATCAAAACTTCACCTGCCCTAATATCCACTGTAAACTGGTTTATTTTTCAGTTGTTCATTTCAGTTGCTGCCCAAGGCCAAATACATTTGCCACACAGAGCCCTTCCTGGGTCTCGTAAATCAGTGCTGTGTGAGTCTCTCCCCTTATTTATAGAAGTGACCCACAGTTCTACCTGTCAGCTGTGTTTCCATGTGACAGGGAGCTGGACTGATCAAGTGAATTAAACGTTCATAAACTAAAAATGAATTTGAAAGTGAAGTTTCATCTTCACTTCTGTGCTTGCCTGAATACCTGAAAGGAATAAGAAATAACATCATCAAATTTTTATTTTTGTCTTCGGCCCTTTAAAACTGGACAAATATTTGTAAATTTTAAGCAACAAAGATGTAGAAATACCTAAGTTGATCAACTTTTTTGACCATATTGTTTTCCACAGATGTTAGAAAGTACAAGGTACCAGGATAGCAAATGTGTAATCTGAGTGTCCTAATGGTGTAAAGTCAAACACCTGTTTCTAAAGGGAGTGTTTACAACAACACATAGTTCTTCAGAACTTCAGATATCAAATCACTTGAGCTAGGTGACAGCCTTTCCACAGACAATTTGCAAATTGACATAATTCATCAAATAATCTCCTGTAAAACAATTAGCTTGGGTTTAGGATCCTGCCCCTCTTGGCACACTTTTTCAGACTAGGTCTAAATGTTTCTTCCTTCGACTTGTAAAATGAAGAGCTTGGCTTTGTGAAACATGGTGTAAACAGCAGCTGTGGCATTTTCTGTGTGCATTTATTTTAATATCTTCTTCTGGCATATTTGCCAATTTGTTTGCAGGAAAGAGAGAGACGGTCCCCACCATTTAATCTCCAGATTCACCCATTCTCAGATGGTGTGAGTGCTCTACAGATCTACTGCATGAAGGAAGGGGTTAAGGTAGGTCAGTTTTATAAGTGCTTCTCCCTGCAGGGGTGGTGGGTGCTGCCCATATAACCCCTTACTAATAATTCCACTAAATTTCAGGCGTTTAAACTCAGTCTAATGTAAGAGTGTGGTGACTGACACAGTTCAGTTAGACTCAAAATTCTCACCATAATGATAAAATCTGGTTCAAAGGCAACCAAAATCAATGTGTGATGCATTTCCACAGGATAAAACAAAATGGCTGATTTCCACGTGGTTCATATCATAGGAGGGGTGGATATTGCAACCATGATGAAAGGTGCATGCCATGCCTTTACCTTCTTCTCTCGTTGCAGGATGTCAGCATCCCAGACCTCATAAAGCAGTTAGACATCCTAGGTGATAATGGGGTAAGTTGAAATGGGAGATATTTTCCCTTTACAAGCTGCATTTTGTACAGCACAGTAAGTGATACCTGTAATTATGTCTGTTTTCTAAGATGCTTTTTAAATTATGCATCTTTTACGTCTGGTTTAGCAGACTGGGAAGAATGTCCAGAGGCCACTGATATTTGGAACTGGGCCTGACTGTGCTCCATTCACTCAGGAAAGCACATGAATTAGTTTGACAGTCTGAGTCAACCACTCTTCCTCAGGACTAAGACTCCTCCAAACAGTTTCATAAATAGGCAATAATTATCAAATTCCCTGTGGCTTTCTAAGAGGGCACTGCTGCCCACATAAAAGAGATCATCCTGTATCTCTGGCCAACATTAGATATGTCTTAAGAGAGTGTACAAGGAAAAAAATCCCAAAGCATCATGATTGTCTATTCATGTGCTGGTGTAAATCAGCATTATTTTTACAAAAGCTTTAATAATGGAAACTCACCTTTGTAAAACTAGCATGAAGAGAAACAAATGGGTCTCATTTTAGTTTACATTTCTCATAAGATGCAATTTAATGAAGACATACAGTTAGTCCATATCATATGGAAGGGCAGAAGCAGTGGGCTCTGAATGTTTCAATGGGAATAGGATATTCAGCACTTCAGGGATCCTCTGAAAACTGTTCACCTCGTCTGTAGGCTGGATTGTCCTTATTCATGCAGGAAACTGCTGCCAATTTTCTCTTTTCCTCACTTTCTCGTCACAGAATTTAAGAAATGAAGAACAAGTGGCCATAATTCAGGCTTCCACCGTATTGTCCTTGGCAGAAAAGGTAAATTGTGTACTTGCTTTTCTCAGGTGTTATCTAAAGCCTCATCTAACACATTTTATGCCCTGTTGTTGTCAATATTGTCAAACTTTCTAGCACTGAAAGTGATTCCCCAAATAAATTGTGTCAGCAGAGTCCCAAACACCTTCTAAGCCAGCAAAAATACCAAACTCATCTGGCCCAAGCTGTGGAGATAACTGCAAATACAAAAAGAATATCAAACAAAACTTGAAATGGAAAACTGAATGAAAAACTATCAGACATTTAAGCCATAAGTAGATATAGTTTGAGATTTCTAGGCCTGAGGTTTCTAAAGCTTCTGAAGGGGTCTGTGCCCAAAATTTCACTGACAGTATGTGTTTTAAGTTCCGTGTTTTGGAAATGAAAAAGAAAGTGGGGTTAAAAGTTGGTTAAAATTGCTTTCTGAGGCTCAAGTGCAAAACAGTTTCATCAACATGAGAGCTTCGAAGGACTCTAGTGAACAATTCCACTTCTGCAAGCAGAATTGCCATCTGGCCAGCTAAGCTATTTTTGAGAAGCTACAGCCTCATTGTGGGCCTTTATCCATGGGATGAAATGGGCTCCCTGCCCATCCAAGGACGTGTCCATCTTCCAGTGACACGGCAGTGGTGACCCTCCTGCTGCTTCCCTGCCAAGTGCTGCCTGCAGACATCCTGGCTGCCTCTGTCACAGGAGGAGAACAGCCCCAGGATGAGCCCAGAACTAGCAATAGGTTACTAAAAACAGACTAACAAGAAGCTGTAGATATCCCACTGCTCGTGTGCCTAGAAAACACAGCAGGGTACAGCTCTCATTGTCTTCCCTCCAGTGGATCCAGCAGATTGAGGGAGCTGAAGCTGCTCTGCATCAGAAAATGATGGAACTGGAAAGTGATATGGTAAGAAAACTCTCCTTATTACACATTCTGGGGACACTGAATGTGTCACACTTAGTTGATGTGCCAAAAGAGAAGTAGGAGAGTCTATTGGCAAATGCACTATGCAGCCTTTCTCTGATTATTGGTGAATCCATGAAATTGTTCCTAGTCTGGTTCACATGCAACAGCAGAATAACAGAAACAGAAATAGTGAAAGTTTGAAAGCTTTCTCTCTCTTTCCGTGAGGATGACTGTTTATTAATAAGTACAGAGGGCTCAAAGGTTGCTCAATAATTTTCAGGGATGTAAGTGCCTGCACTCTTTGTCTCATAAGATTCATAGTCTAAACATCAGCTGTTGTATTACATTTTATTCAGGACCAGTGAAAAACTAATGAATTATGTAATGAAAGCAAACAGTGTTATGTTAAAGTTACTACCTTATTAATAACTCTGCAGAGAGTCAGTTGAGAACCAGTCTCCTCATCCTGCTGAATCAGGTATCTGTAGATGATTTCATAAAACTTCCCAAAGTATTTGGAGTAACTAATTCATTTTTCTGTCCAAATGATCCTTCATTGTAGGAGCAATTTTGCAAAATAAAAGGTTATTTGGAGGAAGAATTAGACTACAGGAAACAAGCTCTTGACCAAGCATACATGGTATGTACAAAGGAAATTGTGCAGCACGTACTGGACAGCCCTGCAATAGGGCATAGACTCTTATTGAATCAGGAAGAGAGGGTTTTGCTTTTTTTCTTAGCATTGGGGGGTTTTTAATTTTGATTTTTTTCTCATTATTTGATGTACTAGCATGCAATCTGCATGGCTTCAACACAGCATCTTGCCTTTTCATGTCGTAAAAAGGCAACATTTCCTGAAGTCTAGAACAGTTAAAGGCAGATATTGCTCATTAATGTCAGCTTGTCCAACTGGAGTTTTTTAGCACAATGGCTTGAAGTTTTAGAATTGGTGAAATATTTTACCCTTAAAATAGGTATGAAAATTCTATCAAACTCCATCTCTGTTAAGTGCATTTAAAAAAAGTAAGAGTACGGGATTTCAGTGAAAATTAGTATTAAAATATTTTAAAAATAAAAGTTCATATCCTTTTTCCAGAACACGGAACCGTTTTCCGAGTTCTGTTTTTCACATTTTTGCACAACTGAGCACAGGGACCACCTCTCATGCAGGGAATCTGCCACCAACCCCCCAGTTCCCAATGTGCTTTAAACCATGTTTCATCTCTAACTGGCTTTTGGTATTGCATCAACCAGAGGATCCAGGAGCTTGAGGCCACCTTGTACAATGCTTTGCAGCAAGAAACGGTGATAAAGTTTGGGGAACTACTCACTGAAAAACAGCAGGAAGAGCTGAGGACAGCAGTAGAAAAGCTAAGGCGTCAGATGCTGAGGAAGAGCAGAGAATATGATTGCCAGATTCTTCAGGAGAGGATGGAGCTGCTCCAGCAGGCTCATCAGGTAAGAAAAGAACTACACACATCTACCTATTCAGCCTTGCTGTACAGGAACACAACCTGAGGTCAAATTTAGTCAAGCTCCAGGCCATGAGGGAGCCTGGCATCTAGCTTTTAGAATTGTTTCATGCTTTGTGTCTTTTATGTGCATGCAAAGAGTATAACCATGATCTTACACTTTCCATCTATTTAACAAAGGCTTAATAAAAAAACAGATAATGTGAAACAAAGCCACCATTGATATTAATTTCCAGCATTTGAGAATCCAGTTACATGTGTGTAGGATCATATTTTGAGCAGTTGAACATGTGGTAAAGCTGTGGTTTGGCAGGGTGGGGGGATGGAGTCACAGTATGACACAAGATTATCCCTGCCACAGAAATGGATTTCTAGGCTTTTTGCACTTGGAACATTAAGTTACTAGTTCAGTGGAACAGATTTACTGAGAAATTAAGGTAGATGCTTTCTTTTCTGATTTCCAGAGGATCCGAGATTTGGAAGATAAAACTGACATCCAAAAGAGACAAATTAAGGATCTGGAGGAGAAGGTTGGTTTTCTTATGCTTCTGAAGCAAGATGATCAACTGTGGTTTGAAAGTAGGGACCCAGTGCTCTTGAACTGCACGACCTTTCTGTTCCACTCAGTCAGCTGCACCCACTGGTGGTGATTTACTGTCCTTTCTTTTCAGTCTGTGTCAGTCGATACAGACTTTAATATTACAATACTACATTACATTATTTAAATGTGTTAAATTGTTAATTAATTTAATATTTGATAAATATTTTTTGTGTGTGTGTAATATGTGCATGTATACATATATATATGTATTCCCAGGCCATTTCCAGCGTGGCTTGCAGCCACTGTTTTTTAATGCACTTAAAAATACTCCCCATGCTATTTTTGATATCCAGCTTTGTGACTTAAGTCAACCCTTGGGGGTTCATAGTAACAGTTACACCTCAGGCTTTCAATACTGTGCCAGTTGTAATCCATCACTGGAATTAGTGGGATCTGTTTTCTAAGCCTGGGAGGTGGTATGGTACTTACAGAAGTAACTAGGGAAATACAGTGGTTTTGGAATGCCTAATTACTCTAATTGTTCTGCTGAGTGCAAAAATAATTCTGATGCTTACACAATCTTCTTTTTCTTCTGCAGTTTCTATTTCTATTCTTGTTCTTCTCTCTTGCCTTTATTCTTTGGCCTTGATGTCAATGTGCCTCTTGGAAAGGTAAGACTGTTTTATTTATTTCCCCAAAGCTAGCACTTCTTGCAGAGAGCTGAGGATCACATCCTTGTGTGTTCTGGTGGATGTTTGGAGCCAGCGAATTCAGCAGGTTGTTGCCAATTTGTAATAGTTCACAACAGGGGGTTGTCCTGCTGCTGAGCTACTGGTGATACTGTGCTACTCAGGATTGTAAAAATAAAAGCTAACAAGAATTTCACAACATCACACAGCCAAGAGAATTGCAGGTGAAATTCAATGTTGATGTTTGCAAAGGGATGCAGATGGAAAACAGTTATAATAATCTCAACCATATACACACTGTGATGGGCTCTGAAGTGACACTCAGGAAATAAGTCAGGAGGTTGTAACAGGTAGAGCTCTGTGTCCAGCAGTAGGAAGGATGCAAAGGAGGGCAAGGAAGAAAGATGAGCTGCTGAGAGACAGGAAGGGGGAGACAGAGAGATGGAAGGATTTTTCTGGCTCAGGAAGTCACACCGTTAAAAGGTGGTATTGGAGAGGTTTAGAAAATTTGTCATAGGATGGATGGGTGGATGGATAGCTTGCTATCATTCACTGTCTCCTCAAGTACAAGCAATCATTGTGTGATAAGCTTAAAGGAAACGAAAATTGATAGTTAAGGATACAGGGTTGTAAAGAAGGCTTTGTCACAGCATGTTTTGCAGCTGAAAGTTCAGAGTTCAAAAAGCAGTGTGAAGATGGGGAAATAAATCAGAGAACTGTAATGGTCCCATTTTTCCATCTGTGGCAAGCCACTTCCAGAGCCGGGATGATGGGATAGAACAATCTTTCTTTGAGCCAGGATAACAGAAGTAGAACACAGCCTAGAAAACGTTATGTTAAAGTCTCAAGAACATGTAATGGTGGAGCAGAATTTTCTGATTTGGGGGCAGACCCATACCATTGAATTTCTCACTGTATCTCTTGGCTCTGGCTTCAGCTGTGTCAGTGAATAAATTCCTCTGGTCTGCGCTTAAGGCAAGCCAAGAATACAGTTGTGTGAAAGATGTTCTTCCATGTCCTTCCACCATTTGTACCAGCTCAGCCTTTGTTTCCAGGTGCAATTCAAGGTATTGATTACAATTAAGTGCCTTGGGTCCAGGTCTGTGGGTTTTCCTTTTCCCTTTAAGGAAAAGCCCCTACTTTGTGCTTCGTTCCAGCTAGATCAAGGATTTCAGTTTTGTGCAGATGCAGACACAGCTCTCAGAGTTATCCACATCAAATGGAATCTGCCTCCTTGTCCAGCCAGACCTCAAAATGAACGTTTCTATGGGCTGAGGCACCAATATATGTGTAGGTTGGGCTGGATGGGGAACGAGCCGTAGAAAAGAATCAGAGGAATGGACAGATCAGTGATCGCAGCTCCTGTAAACAACAGCCAATATCATTATTGAGCTGCTGCTATTTAAAACATGCTGCCTCGATCCAGTGATCATTAAACAGATTAAGTTCTGACTGCATACTTAGTAATGTTCCTGCTGCAGGGTTTCTGGGAACCGTGACACAGCACAGCAGCTGCGAGATGTTTTGAGTGGCTGTGACTGGTGGAAATGTGACTTTACAATTTCTCACTTATTCACAGTGGGGAAAAAAAATCAGAAAGTCTTCTGAAACAGCCAAATTAGGGACAGGGTAATATTAAGAAGCCAAAATTTTCACTGTATGCAGTAGCAGCAAATAGTTTTAAGTGACTGTGTCTTCTGCTGTACCGCAGGATCAGGAGTCCAGAACAAGCAGTCAACCTAGGGGGAGATTCCAAATAAAAAAAATTCTTGGATTTAAGGTGCACCTTGAAAACTCACAGGAGCTGACAGTGGCATTTGCAAGAACCTGTCTGCATGAGTTTTTTTCCATTTGCCTGTAGTGTCATCCTATTTCAGTTCCTGTGACAGCTACAATAATGTCCTTGTGCAGCATACGAGAAAAACTTGGGTAATAAGAGGTTTAGAGTTTGCTGTATATACATTTTGCACCTACATTTTCCACCTGTATGGGTTTGGAATGGGTTCTCTAGTGACTATTTGCCTCTTCTGGTACAGCTACAGAATTGGTAAGAAGCTTATACATCCTAGTTTTACCAATACTGGTATTGGCTGTGGTGGAGTAAGAGTTCTTCAAAAGTAAGAAACCAGGGAATACCTCAAAGGACAACACTGCTCAGTTTAGGTCACCTTGATTAAAAATGCATTCATGACATTCAACTACTGAACAGTTTTTCCTAATCCTGTCTCTTTTAAGATGAAGCATGCAGTGAAGCCTTTGCAGTAGAGCATGCATCCTGAGAAATAACAATTAAAATTTTCATTAGTATTAGAACTCATCAGGAAATGTTGTCTTCCTGATTTTTAAATGGTTATTAGTTTTGAAAAAAACTTTTTTTTCTGTAGCTTAAAAAAACCATCAGTGGTAGATAGAACTGACAAAAATATTCACAAAAATGCGTAAAAATCTTTCCATTAGAATATTTTTCATTAGAAAAGAAAAACATGATTCACATGAAAAATTTAATTCTACTGTAATTTAGAATACAAAATCCCTGGTCCTGGGAAAAAATGCCAGTGTGTACTTCCTGGGACTGTCTGCATGGTTTGGTATGCCAGCACAGAGGAGGCATGCTGAGAATTACAGACCCTCTAGACAAGAAAATTGGCTTTTCAGGAACTGCAATTATATAGCAGTATCTTTTGAAATAGGCATTTCTCAAAACAGAAAAGAAAATCCCCTATTATTCTGACATTGGAATTCCAGTAATGCTGATTAATCTTTTGTCTTGGAGCCTATGAAAATATCTCTAGTGCCTTGTAACATTTCAGTGTCTGCATGCAAAGAAAAAATGTGTTTGAGCAGCCTCACAATGAGCTCTGCAATGCACTCGAAGGCAGACTGCATTCTTCTTTCCAGAGCAGCCATTCCTTCCCTCTTCTCAGAGCAGGAAGGGGGGAACCAAGAATAGAAAAGGAGAAGAATCAAGACCATCTAAAATAGACCACCACCTCCACATTTGCTAACACTTATGTCCTTTTGGCCTAATTTGAGGGGAGGTATTGGTGGTTAGAAAAACTGATGGGGTGTTTAAGGTCAGAACTCCACATTTCTCCTAAAATTCTAGCAGATTTGCTGTTATTCACTTGCAGTCATTCTGCCTGCAGGGGCTGCTGGGTCCCATCCAGCTCTCTCTTCCTGCTGAGCTGATCCACCTCACTGGCACGTTCCTTGAGCAGGGCTAGTAGTGAAAGGCAACATAAGCCTTTCTCTGCTGTCTTTACGGCTGACAGGACTGTCCCAGCTGCAGCACTGACTGCTGTCATTGCAGGGGGGTTACATGGATCCCCTAGGGATGTGTCAAGACTTCACTTCCCTCCCTGCCCCACACCCTGCCCCCCAGCTCAGCCCCATCTCCTTCAGTGGGTTTTCCACTTGTTTTACGCAGCATCTAAGGTTTAGCAGCTGTAAATCCCTTTGGTGTCACTTTGGTGAGCCCAGGAAGGCTGCTCTGACTGCAGTGCCAAGATGAGTTTCACTCCTGGAATTCACTGTTGCTCCGTAGTGGCTGGTCCCGGGGGCACACGGGGGTCCAGTTCCCCATGGAGAGGACAAGAAGCATCAGCGAGAGCTGAAATGTGGTTTACAGCCCCAGGGAGCCTGCTGTTGGGTTGTGCTACTCCTAGGACCGCTCAGGAGATGAAGGATTCTTTTGCATATTTGGCTTTATGAATGCCAGGTAGGAATCAAGAAGACGGGTTAGGGTGAGCTGAGTGACCGGGGCAGGAGCCGTGACAGCGGTGGAGATACAGTGACTTAGAGAACGGGACATTGACAGTGAAAGTGGAAAAATCTTATGGGTGAGGTGTGTGTGTGGGATACATAAACTCAATGCTTTTCCAGAGGATCTGCACTGCTGTGAACTCCCTTGAACTGTAAGAGCTGCAGCAGGCCCAGCATCACAGCACGCATGATACCTGTAGAGTGTTTTACCAAGGCCAGGCACTCCACAGGTGCAAAGCATCAAGTCTTGTAGCAGTTCCTCAAAAACAAGGCAATGGTAAGCTCCTCGTCCCCTGCCTTCACCCCTCTGTTTTCCTCCACGGGATTCTTTCCCCTCACTACCTGAGGGAAAATCTCCAGACAGAAGCAATTTGGGAATGGAGTTGGCGAGATTGAGAGGGATTTTAACAACATCATATTTTCTGAGGCTGGAATACATGGAATCAGAGAGAATAACTAACATTGATTTGTGTTTCCCACTCACGTTAAAAACCACCTGCCTACCCAGGTGACAAACTCAGCAAAGGTGAGAATGGCAGGGGGAGTGTGCCATCACCATTTCTTCTTATTACAACTACTGAGGTATATTTCTTTATTTCCACTGGATGCAAGTGAACTGTGTTACCTTTATCCTAAGGGACTTCAAACAAACAAACAAACAAAACCCTAAACTCCTCCTTGAAATGCACCTAGGGAGCCACTTGGTGGTGAAAGTTCTTTGGTTTTGTTCATGCCCTGATGCAGTTTATTCTTTATGGACCTTTTCACCAGGTGAGAGAAAACCACAGTGCAGTCACAGATTATACTTTCTGGTTTCTTTCTTGCCCAGAGTGAACACAGCACTCACTGCTGAACTGAGATAACAAGGGACAAGCACGGGGGAAACCATGTGCAGCAGTATATTGTATGCAGACCAGAAGCTCTCTAATTCCTGTTTACGTGGGATTTTCCTACCTGCATTCTCTCTGTGTTTGTGAACTTACACATTCACTTATTTGTGATCACAAATAAGTGTGGTCTGTGTGGATTTTGCACCCAGTGAATTTTACTATGTAGGCTTGAATGCTGGGAGAACAAAGACAAAATGGTGCCCTTTTTTCCCTAGGTGCAAACCTGAGAACTAAAGTTCTTTTCCATAGGGAAAGCCATAGGGAAGGCTTCCTCGGGACAGCAGCATTCTGTGTTTGCCTCGGTGCTATATTAGCCAAAATTCTGGGCTTGCCCTGACACCACAAGGGTATTGCTTGCTGCCATGTCTCCTGTCAGGGGTGAATTTTGGGCAGCTTTGGTTCAAGAGTCATTGAAACTTGTGCATAACTATTCATCTGAAGATGCCTATGGGGACTTTTCTGGACCAGAGGGCTGGGCTTTGAGGGGTTTAAATGGACAGGCTTAGCAAAATGCCTGGAATTTTCACAAATGCTTTTCATACAGACAAACAAAACCAGTTTAACACTGGTAGCTGTAAGATCAGACCTTTTCAGCTTCCTGATTGATAGATTGCATCTTGGCAGCTGGGATAGGTAGGTAGAGGAACTTACCACTTACCTGATACAGATTTTTTTTTATTTTTATTTTTAGAGTGCCCGACTACCCAGATAAGTCCTTATAAAGGCAAATGCTTCCATCCCCCGATGAAGAGAATATTGTTTACACCTATTTTAAAAAGTATAAAAATGAACAACCTGTAGCCAAGACTGCAACCACCTTGTATTTTAAAGCCATCACTCAAAATTTGTTACCTGACAGTTCCTGTCTAAAGCTATGACATATGCTGCATCTAATGAAATTCTATATGTTGAAATTACGAAAGGGGAAGAAAAATGAACTGTGAACCTACATCACCCGGGAAGAACTTAAAGGGAAGGAACCACTTTCAGCTGATCAAGTCAGTGTGTCTTGGGCATGGAACCAAAGTTACAACAGAAAAATCTATCCCTGCTGTGCAGGGCAATCATTTAAATGTCACCCTGTCATCCCACAAATGGATCAAAAGCGAACAGGACAGAGCAGGAGAAACTCGAGCCGTGGGGAGATGCCGACAACCAAGCGCTCGGCTTGAACTGTGCGGCTTTCTCGCTGCAGGGACTCCTGCTCTCCCTCTTTGGTTTTAACCTCAGGAACAAATGACAGCTGCAATGTGGGAGGAAGAAAGGAAAATGAACCGGTCTGGGTTATTGCAGGATGGGCAGGACAGGTCACCACGTTTTGTGCTTGAGGTCGTAACACAGCACCACCCGCCTTGGCCAAGGAAGGGGAGAAGAGGGTGTGTGGTGTAAGGAGGGTTCCCGACAGAGTTGAAGCCTTATCTCTCTTCACTGTCCCTCCATGAAGAACAGCCTGTCTATTATCAGATACTTTTCATACTCTTTAAAGACTGCCGTTGAGATAATAATGACTATACTTGGTTTTACTATTGAATAACCACTGAGGATCACTGGATTGGACCTACAGAGTAGCTTCTGAGAAAGAAAACAAATGTTGGAGGATGGGGCGGGGGGGCGGGGGAAGCCCATTTGACATGATCCACAAAGCATCAGCTTCCAACTGTTTTGTCCCAGCTTGGAACAAATGTTTTGGTTCAGCTTGTCTACTGACTTTGTTAGCTGGCTTCCTGATTAATGACACATAAACTAAAAATGGGGAAAAGCTGTGTGAACACAGCCTCATTACAAGTAAGAGGTATTGCTAGTCTGTTTAGATTTTTCCACTGTTAAGAGTAACTAAAAGCAGTTTGCATTTCAAAGCATTACTTACCTCTCTAATCACGAAGCCTGGAACCCGGCCCTGGTGCCTCCCTGAGGGTCACAGGTCTACGCCCCCAGTACTCTATAAAAACGACCCTGAGAAGCATCACCCTGCAGCAAACCCTGCGAGGGTCCTGTGCCGCGGGGAGCAGCACAGCCAGCTGCACCCACCCTCCCTTCCCTCACTGGTGGGCTGACAGTGCACATCTCTGTGCCTCGGCTTTCATTTTCCTGGGAATGGAGTCATGCCTGGGCAGACTTCGGGGTTCCTGTGGCAAGGCTGTGTCTTCCACGATGGAGCCTTAATTTTAACTGGGAGAAGTGGATGTCTGTACTACAAACTAGAAAATTAAGGGCCAGAATACAGCCTGTGTATTACCTACACCTTCAAAACAGGGCTCACATGTACCAACATCTTACGCACACAGACGGCTCATCAAAAAGTGCTTTTCAAAGAGCTTCTCCTTTGTTTGCCTGTTTACTTTTACATATGAAGCTTCTGAGGCACAAAGCAGTGAAGTCACTTGCCACAGCAACTTGTCAGGTCAAAAGCAGTTCTGTGGCCTTAGCAGGGAGGAAGTTCTCTAGTATCAAGGGTGCCAGCCCCTCACAGATATCTTTTTTTCTTGGCCAGAATAGCTTTTAATCAGTAATGTCCATTCACCCAACTGCATAGCAATGCTGGGCTCAGTTTCTCCACAGACTCCTTACATCCTCATTTCTTGAATGCCAGGATATTGTGATAAGCCTTTCATCAAAGGTTAGAAGCTATTAGCAAATGATTTTTTTTCCCTGCTCCTTAAAATTGGTTTAAGTTATAGAATGACCACATCTTCTTGAAGCACTCTAGTTCAGCCGAGGGGTTCACTGAGTTCTGCACTGAGTTCTGCTGTATGTTTGTTGGTTCATTGTTTTAAAAGACAGGCTTGTAGGCATATATGTTACACGACTGCAGGTACGTTGCATGCTCTTTGTTCAAATTCCTTTTCCTCAGCAGAAGACTCTGTGGATCAGGTTGACCCAAATGTACACGTGCTTTCCATGAGCCAGCAGTTCAGTCCTGAAGTTCTGGAGTCGGGGGAAGCCTTGTCCCACCCCTGTGACAGCTGGAGATCACTAGCAGCTTTACAACAGTTTGATAGCTACAAAAAGGGGGGGGGGTGTCTCACTGGCTATTCGTTCTTCCCCCCTCACTCTTTTCTCCCCTCTTGCAGCACCACTTAATTTCACACCATTAGGCTGCTTTCCTCAGCATTAGGGCTGGCAGTTGAAGCACTGAGCTCTTCTTGCAGAAGAATAAGCAGCACCTGGTTTCAATGACAGTGCAATAACTTCCACCACTGGTTTGGCTAAAGGAAAAAAAGAAGGGACTAGAAACATTTATTTCAGGCAATCACAGGGAAGGTTTATGGCACAGATAGAAAAAACTGACTGATCTTGTGGCAGGCTTCATCATTTAGACTCTCTGAGCCTTGTTGTCTTATTTAATTTCTCTTTTTTACCCAATTTGCCCTCCCTTACTCCTGTGTGTATACATATGCCTGCAGGTGCTCCATTCCCAAGGGCTCAGGGTGGGGTGGTGGTCTGGCCACAGCAGACCTGGGTCTGCAAACCTTTCAAAGATTGCTGTTCCCTCCATGGAGCTGAACCGCCGCTGCTTTACTCCCCTTGCAGCGTCACACATGCCATGCCTAAAACACACTTGCTGATATGAGTTAATACAAACGTCCTGCTATCAGCTAGATCTAAATGAGTTTAATGTTTGTGTATATATATATACATGTATCTATATATAGTGTATATGTACATATATATACATATATATGCATATACCTATCTATTCCCTGTTGTATATAGAAATCGTTGCTATAGCTGATGAAAGTATACTTCAATCTAGGTATGGGGAACTGAATCTAGACTTGTTTAGCTGCCCCAACTGGTACACTCCTCCAGTTTTAGTTTCACATCTCATGGGCAACTAGTTTTTTGATCCTTTTTCTGGACCCTTCTCTGTCCTGGGACTGTTAATCCTGGGTTTTCTGCTGTTCCTGATGTTCATCGAAGCAAAGGATTGAGAATCCCCCCTCAGATTAGTCACTGCAGCCAACCTCCCCTCCCCAAAACCAACCAGCAAAATAAAAATCAGTTTACTGCAGCCTTTGAGGACAGCAAGTACAGCCCTGGATCCCTCCCATCCATCCCTGTTGAGGAGTACCAGCACTCCAGGCTCTCTGTCCTGCTGAGGCAGGAGGTGAGCCACAGAAGGTAGTGCACATCAGCTTGACCACAATTTGACTTGCTGCTTTTTCTCCACTGACCAAGTTGGGAGATTTCAAAGACAGTTTCAATTTAAGCTCTTCAGATGAGGGCCTGGTTAGGCGAGATGAATTTAGGCAGTTGGGGTTGCAGAAGGAAATGGCTCTTCTTGCAGTGCTGTCAGCCTGGCTCACAGCTCCATCCTCTCTTACTGATGTGCCTGGGGGGTCATGGAGACTTTTTTGTAGGTGTTCTTCATCTTCCAACCCCCTGCCCTCATCTCAGTGGGAAACATCCTCTGAACCCCACTGCTTTCCGTTCCGTGGCATCCCAAGAGGACTGCCCAGGCCAGGCTCTCCTGACTGGGGCAGGGCTCAGACAACAGACACACAGCTGCTGGTGATCCAAAGGGTTTTCTCTTCCCCTGCCCTCCCTCACATCAGCACCTCTGTGGTTTTATATATACTTTTTTGTTCCCAATTTTTTTGGTGTCTATTCCAGAACAAAATTGTAAATGACTTGGCAGAATGACCCTTTGATAAACACTGGACATGTATCTGTACTATATGTATTAACGTGTAGGAGAGAATCCTTATTGTATGTAAAGTTTTATGAATGGTTATTTTTTAATTTATGTATTTAATATAGGATTCAATGACCTCTGGTGTTTTAGTTTGTATAAAAAATAAAACAGCAGCATTTTTAAAAAAAATAATAAAAAAAAAATCACTTTACATTCACGGAGATACTCGGCATCTGTCTGGAATCTGTTCAGAGGAATCACTGTACAGCTGAGCTGTAGGGGCACAGGCTGGGGCTCGGCTGGGGCGGGGACACGGCATGGGGTGGGGTGGGGGGGGGGGG
>NW_016690280.1:282841-307315 GCF_001604755.1 Lepidothrix coronata
GGGGGGGACCAGTGAGTAACCTGGGGGGGACCAATGAGTGACCGGGGGGGGACCAATGTCCTGGGAGTGACCAGTGAGTGACCTGGCGGGGACCAATGAGTGACCTGGGGGTGATCACTGACCCTGGGAGTGGCCAGTGAGTGACCTGGGGGTGACCAATGAGTGACCTGGGGGTGACCAGTGACCTGGGGGGGACCACTGACCTGAGAGTGACCAATGAGTGACCTGGGAGTGACCAATGACCTGAGAGTGACCACTGACCCTAGGAGTGACCTATGACCTGGGAGTGACCAGTGACCCTGGGAGTGACCAGTGACCCTGGGAGTGACCAGTGAATGACCTGGGAGAGACCACTGACCTGGGAGTGACCAATGAGTGACCTGGGAGTGACCTGGGAGTGACCTGGGAGTGACCAGTGACCATGGGAGTGACCAATGAGTGACCTGGGAGTGACCTGGGAGTGACCTGGGAGTGACCAGTGACCATGGGAGTGACCAATGAGTGNTGACCAGTGACCATGGGAGTGACCAATGAGTGACCTGGGAGTGACCTGGGAGTGACCTGGGAGTGACCAGTGACCATGGGAGTGACCAATGAGTGGCCTGGGAGTGACCACTGACCCTGGGAGTGGCCAATGAATGACCTGGGAGTGACCAATGACCCTAGGAGTGGCCAATGAATGACCTGGGAGTGACCACTGACCCTGGGAGTGACCACTGACCTGGGAGTGACCAGTGACCCTGGGAGTGACCAGTGAGTGACCTGGGAGTGACCAGTGAATGACCTGGAAGTGACCAATGACCTGAGAGACCACTGACCTGGGAGTGATCAGTGACCTGGGAGTGACCAATGAATGACCAGTGACCTGTGAGTGACCAGTGAGTGACCAGTGACCTGAGCGACCAATGACCCACGAGAGACCAAAGACGTGGGAGAGACCAGTAACCTGTGAGTGACCAATAACCCTAGGAGTGCCCAATGACTGCAGGAGTGACCTATAACCCCTGGGAGTGACTAATAACCCCTGGGAGTGACCAAAGACCCCAGGAGTGACTTGTAACCCCTGGGACTGACCAATAACTCCTGGGACTGACCAGTAACCCCAGGAGTGACCAATAACCTCTGGTTCCCAAGAACTGCAGCTCATATCTTTAAAGTGTTCTTAGAAGACTGAAACACATAAATGGGTCCAAACCACAGAAACTTGGATCTAGATTTATTTCTCTGCTATTACGGAGTTCAAACATGTTCATCTCCATCTCCCTTGCACAATAATCTTCAAATAATGAATGACACAAAGAACTTGAGCCAAGCAGTCTTATTTTCTTTGACAGTAAAAAAATGTAAGGGCCATTTAATATTAAAATGCACTAATTTAAAGATAATAGATATGCAGTGTAAAATAGATGTGCACTACAGGGCCCATGGGACAAGCTCAGCTCAGAAGGACTTTGTGGATCTTCCCTGGATGAGGCTGTGGGGTGCAGCTCCTGTGCCCCTGCAAACATCTCTTCTGCAACAGTTGCTCAGTGACCAGACCGGGAGACATTCAGACTTTTGAAAACCTGTAATAAAATTAGAAATGTATTTCAGGCAAGGTGCTGATAATGGGACTCAGATCAGTAGGGGTGTAGAAAAGCTCCTGGATGAGCTTCCAGCCTGAATAACTGCTCCTGTACCAGGAGTACTTTGCTGATGGAATGAAGAGACAGTGCAAGGAAACCAGCATCCTGCACGGATACAGCTCAGAATGGTAAGCCTAGGTGTCAACATCTGTCATGTCTGACTCCTGTGTATACATGGAAGCATGGCCACCCAAGGGATCATTTTTATAAGTGATAATAAAAAGAACTTTAATAAAAAGAATTTTTATTAATAAAAAAACTCTGTGGGAGATTTTGGGTCCAGAATGCTCTGGGTTTTCCTCTGGGACAGCTGCAAGGTGTCTTCAGCTACAATACAATAAAAGCATGGGACGATGCCAGGGAGCCCCAGACTGTCCTGGCACAAGCCATGGGCAAGCCCGGTGTGAGCCTGTCCCTGTCCCACGACAGCAGGTCAGCCTGCCCCAGGCAGGGTGTATGGTGGCAGGATGAGCCCCAGGCTGCAGCTGTGTGGGCCACCCTTGAGACCTCTCCAGTTTGTGCAGTGGTTCATCACTGAAGAGGGTTTGGAGAGTGAAGGACTGAGCCCTGTCCCAGACTGTGCCTCTGCCAGGGCAGGCACGGCCAGTGCCGATGGCTTGTGTGAAGGGAAGTCTGGCAGCCTGTTAGAAGGTCTCTGGGTTGTCTCTGCAGCCTGTTTGGAAGGCAAAAGTTTTCCATTGTTTGAGAGATTGTCTAAACATAGTAAAAACCCTAATAACTGGCAGTGTGCCATATGCTTTGTGTTGAGGGGGGCTGAGTCTCTGAAGATGGCAGAAATATACATTCCAAAGTCCCATTCCTGGCTGGGACAGAGGTGCATCCCACAGTTTGTGCCACACTGACAAGAGGCCATTGTGCAATGTCTGCTCCAGTGCCTGGACAGCAAGAGACAACCATGAACAAGCTGCTTTGCACAACAAAGAAAATCCTGTGAAAACCATTTTAGAAGCCTGAAACAGGACTGAGACTTGAGATATAATGATTTCAGTGTGTACAACAGATGGAGACTTTAGAGCATGGAGCCACTAATCTATGGATTACAGACTCCCTAATTATAGACTAACACTTACCATTTATGAGAGAGAGGCACTTCCACTGAGGGAGGGATCTTGCAGGTCAGTGCTCAACAATTGAATGCCATGTTAGGGATAACTAGGGAAGGAACACAGACTGGAAAATTTCACTGTACCAACTTCTTGCTCATTTGTATATTGGAATATCTTGCATTTAGTTCTGGTCTACTGCAGATCTTGAAACTGGGACATGTCTGGGGGCCTGGCATGTGCACTCAAAGGCAGGACCCCAGAGACACAGAGTAGGACCCCAGATATATGGATCAGGACCCCAGCTGCACAGAACAGGACCCCAGACACATGGAGCAGGGCCCCAGCTGCACAGAGCAGGCTCCTCCACACCAGGCACTCCCTTGAGGACAGACCAGCTGTCAGTCAGTCACATTTCTCAACACAAAGAGGAGAACCTCTATAAACCAGTCACAAATCTTCAGCACCTCCAAATGTGAACCTCAACATTGTCCATAATACTAATCCCAGCCTGGTCCCATCTTACTGAGTCCTGGCCTTGGAGCAGATGGAAACACATTATTCCTGCTCCTTTGTGCCTACTTCTGTCCCAGTCAGTTGTATAACAAACCATACACTGAGATTTACAGAGCCCACAAAACTGGATCCTGGTGTTACCTCTAGCACTGGGATCTGTTCTCTAACTGATACTTTGGGACACAAGAACTAAAGCAATCAGCAACCAAGCAGGTGATCCCATTGTCACTGGCATGGGCCAAACAAGGGTCATCTATAAACTAAGGTAAACAACTGTTTTATTCCAGATTCCTAACCCTAAGAACAATCCTGTCAACCTGTCCCTGTGTTGTTTGTTGTTTCCAGATTTAGCTACATGATAATGGCTGGGAGAGAAAACAGCTTTGGCATTGATGGACCTGGGGCACCTGCCTAGAGCCAGCAGTGCTTTGACTCCACAGCCCTAACCAAGACCCCGTCACCAACCCTGCTTCCTGTCGTACCTAAATTAATGATAGCTCTTTTATTTACTTCTGGCCTTACCCTATACCAACCTACCTTCTAAAATGCAGACATTAACCTAATGCTGAAGTTGCCCAAATTCCTCAACTACCTCAGACACAGGAAAAACACCTATATTTGAGCCACAAGAGTCCAGCAGGAGCAGGAAATTCAACCGCCAGTCATGACTTTGAAGCCCTTTTCCAACCTAAATGATTGTGTGACTGTGAGTTGAGGACACCTCTTACCCACAGAAGGAAGTGTAAGGCAATGGCAGAGATGAGTAACGAAAACCTGGGATCTGGCCAGACACAGTCATCAAATATGTTTTCAGTGCCTCCAGCCCAAACTGCTGACTTCAGCAGTGGTGATGGACCTCCCATGTGAGCTCTGGGCTGCTGGGAGGGCAGTTGCCCTTGTGCCACTGTGGCAGCACCCGCAGCAAACCCGCACCCCAGGGCCCCGTACGGGTGTCAAGGTTGTTCCCTGCCCTGTGTGCAAACATGGGCTGGCAGGGCAGGACCCACCAGCTCCCACAGCCGTGGGTGCCATGTGTGGCACAACCAGGGAAGCAAACCCACCCAGTAAAGCTCTGTCCCCAAGTGAGACACACTGCGTGGTGAGCTGGGGCACAGGTGGCAGGGCCTGCTCTCCACTGTGAGTGCCTGCGCTGGGAATCTCTGTGGAGGGACACTGGGATGAGCCAGCAGCAGAGGAGTGAGTTCACAACCAGGGTAGACACCAGTTTCTTTCTCAGACAGCCACACACCATGACCTAACTGCTGTAGAATGCCTGCAAGAGGCAGATGTGCAGCCTGGTACCCACCCACAGCAGACATCTGTGCAGGGAAAGTTGCCTCCCAGGGAGGACATCTGATCCTTTGCATGAACTAACATTGTTCTGAAATGCTTCAACTACACCCCAACCCGGGTTTGGCTGCCTGTCCATGCTCACAGACAGCAGGAGATCTGTGTGCTTTCTGCTGTGGCTCCATTCACGCTCTACTGAAGTTACACCCACGGGTCAGTGTCTCCATGGCCCAGCCCCACATCTGCTGAGGAGCAGCTGCTGATTCTCAGGTGCTTCAAATGCTCAGGTCTTGAGCAGACCATTTCCTTTAATAACAAACTGAGATAAAAAATGCAGTCAGGATCAAGTAATGGTGGCTCATTAGTTCTGATTTCTTCATAACAGCCTAATTAGGTTATGTGCATTCAGAGATCTGAATGGAACTGGAAATCTTTTGTTTGTACATTCTTTGTATGTTTTCAACCATCCCAGAAGTAAAGTCATGTTAACCTGACACAAAACATACTTTACAAAACAAGATTATTATTCTGCTTTGCATGGTCCAGGAGAAATATAATGAGCTTCACTTCCTGGAGACAGATAAAGGAGGTCTGAGAGCTGGCAGAAGACAACATTTTTCAACAGCAGTTTCCAAGTTAGGGATCTGAACTCCTGTCCAGGCATGCAGAGAATACAACTGGATGTTTTTTAGGATTAATGGAGAGGCTACACTGAAAAAGAAGGAGGGAAAAAGGCAGATTTGGAAGTGCTCAGCACACACAGGAAAATCAGTCTGTTTTCATTAGGCATCTAAAATAGAATTTTATGAATGGAAGCCAAGTAAATTCTACAGGATCATTCTGACAAGTAGTACTGGCTGCAGTTATCTTTTAGGTCCTGAGTTTGCAAGCTGTGATACTCTCTCTAATTTAAAACCATGGAAACATTCTAATCTACAAAAATAGCATTAATCATGAGCGTAGAACACATGAAACAGTTTTTCAGGATGACAAGCGCAGTATCTTAGAACCACAGTAACTCTCTCAGTCAGCATGTTTTAGGGCTTTCCTTGCCATGTTCTCAGCAACACTCCCTCAGCTGCAGTCCACCCCCTGATGCCTGCACTGTCCCCACACTCCAGGTTGTGCCGTAGCTGCCCTCGTTGCTAGAGCTCTGCAGGGAAAACGTGAACCTCTCTGCTCCTTTCCTCTTTGTTGTGGAAAGTGCTTTGCAATCTTCAAAGGAAAAATGTGAGTGTGTTAGAAACTATTACAGTGCAAGTCTGAGTAGAGAAACTGCAGTTTCAAACAAAGGAAAGCACAGAAAAAGTACAGAAAAGGTACAGACTCCTTAACAGGGTTAAGGCACACACATTACATGTATGTAAGACAAGACAGAGGAGAGCAGAAGGCAGCTGTATGAGCTGCAGTTCAGTCCCCCTGAGCCATTAGGGCTCCCCTTGAGCCCAGAAGTGATGCTGGGAAAGCTCTCTCTGTAAACCTCCTCATCCAGAACCAACACACACTCTCAAACCAGACTCTTGGTTTTGGACACATACAGAAACATTGGTGCTAAACTTGCCCTGTCACTTCAGAGAATGAAGAAGGAATGGCAAAATCTGCCAAGTATTACAGTAAAAAGACAACAACCTATAGTAGTTTGGATTCTTTTGCCTATGGAACAGGGAACTTTTGAAGTGTCCAGTTCCCCAGTCCCAGGTAAGCCAGCCAGTACAGTTGCAGTTGCTTAACTGATAGGGGCTGTGAAAAGAATTCAAGTATTCTGACTTGGCAGGAAAGACAAGCCTCTGTTTTCACATTCTCAGCACAGAAACTTCCAGAGGTTACCGTGGCATCTGTTACTTGGATTTTTATCAGCTAGCCTAGTCACTGAATAAAGGATTTGAATATTCTGATGACGGACAGCCACTTAGTCTAAACCTGTAAGAACAAACCATGGATATGGTACCTAACACTGCCTGATCACCTGCACATATCAGTGTGTGACACACACAGATCCTCGCTTCTGTATCACAGTGTCAGAAATAATGGAAAGGTAAATCACTAACAGTTAATGCAAAAGTAACCTGCCACCTTCTTATCCATGTTCTGTCAAAAGAAATCTGTAGCAATGGAACAAGTACAGGGAAAAGGAAAAGAATTTTAGCTCCACATACTGCAAGTGGTTCATTTGGCAGTTATGGGTCTGAAATTCTTAAAATACTGTGTGTTTTATGGATGCACGAAAGCTGTATTGCAGTTAAGGCATTAGCACATCTGGGTTGCAGACTGATTTCAACTTCAGGCATTCAAAGTTTATCATGAACAGATACAACATTCATATGCTTTCGTGGGGAAATGACTAACAAGCTGCCTTTTCCCAACCCCAAACACCTCACCGTGTTAGAAAGTTCACAGCAATTGATGCTGATAACTCACCCGTGCTCTGTAAAATGCTGCAATTTGACCTTGGGTTCCAGCCTCTCCAGCAAGAAAGCATCTGGCTCTTTATCAGTTCATCTCTCTCTTCGGTCTTTATTTTTTTCATATTTAGTAAAATTCGTAGAGTGGTGACACTCAGCACAATGGAATTTTGTGGTGCACAATCCCCTATTAGACAGGAACGAGCCTGTGGTCTGATGAGTCAGCTCAGCTCCTTCCACCACACTCTGCTCGTGGTGTGGCACTCACAGGCCACTGGTTTAGAAGTAAAAGCAGCTGAGATGAAAGAACCAAGCCAGAAGTTAGGGAAAGCCCCTTCATCCTGAGCAAAGGTGGGTACGAGCATGTATTATACAGATAAAACATGGATGTTAATTTAGTGTCTGTGCAACACGGTAATCCTATAAGCTAAGGTGAGGATTTCCCTGGGAAATAGGGATGGTGGGTGGTCTGGAACTGGCACAACCTGCTCTCCTCCACCCTGTGTGTCTGTCATAGCTGACACTGACCTTGATGTGGCAAGATTTACTCCGGACTAAGTCCCTCTTTTTCAGGTGACTTCTTCACTTCTTCCAGGTGTGTTTGATGCAGTGTCAGAGTCTTGGGTTTCACAAGAGCAGCTGAAGAAGAGTTTAGGGAAGAACCCATTCCAAGACCACTTGCAAAAGAGTGATCTTGCAAAGGAGGTGGTGGGCAAGCTGTGTTGGGGTGATGAATATTGGTAGTACAGAAGACTTTTTCTATCCCCTGCAAAAGGGAGCCTGTAAGCTATGTTTGCTTTTCCCCGGGACATACTTAAAAGGAACATAGATGGACATTATCTATTTTTATCTATTTTTAACATCTGTGTGGAAGGGATAGCCCCCCAGTCCATAAGAGTGGGATAATCTGACAGTGATTTCAAAGGAAAGTTCGGTGGGACAGCGAATACAGACTGAACACAATTTCTAACATAACTAGATTAGCTGGGGGTATGAAAATTAAGTGAAAAATTAAGAAGTAGTCCTGACCATAACAAGCACAGGTTCTAGTTCCTGCAAGGCATCAATCAGTTTAGAGAGTACAGTTTTCCTCCAAAGTGGCAGCAAATGGGCTGACGGGAAAACAGACCAGGATCTTCAGTCACAGCCTGGTTCCTGCAGAACTTACTCAGCTTTTGTCATGGGTTATACCAGAGGGGACAGGGCCATGACAAAAAATGTGAACAAATGGCAGCTCCGCCTCCTTCACCAGCCTGGCCAAAACATATTTGACTGCTTGCTTCCTTACAATCACAAGGAACCATATAAACAAACAAACAAACATAGTGCCTTTAAATCCACTGTAATTCTACTCTGTTGACATCTAATTACTCATTATAGGCTTGTAATCACTGGCATGTAATCACTAATTATCTCTAGATACACCACCTGTTTTTGCTGTAGAGTGTCAGCGTGCTCTCCTGAAGCCATGAGCAGGGAGGTTGAAGGCAAGGACATTTGAGGTCTGCAATGGTTGATTAGGTCAAGTGCAACACCATGGAAACAAGGAAATCTCAGCTTAGTCCTCAAAGTCCTTTCTGGGAACAAAAGCAGGCACGGAGGAGAGTAGCTGGTGATCCCTAGGATAGGCTGGAATGAGAGGCAGCCACAACAGCAGACTGATGTTTGGAAGCAAGTTAGCATTTGCCATCACAGCAGAGGCCAAATGCAGAGTGAGACCAGCCAAGCCAGGCTGCACAGCCTGGGGAAGATGCTGGATGATGATGCCGTCTGGGAAGCAGGGAACAAACAGAACAGGTGGAAAGAGACTGATTTTGAGAGGCAGAACATGAACTCAGAGGAGCTGAGCTGGCTGCTCTTGAAGTGAATCTGGCACATGTAATGGCAGAATATTTTAGGCTTCAAACTTATACTGAATGTGTGTTTTTTTATGTAAATCCATCTCATCCAAGCCCTAACAGTCTACTCCACATGAAGCTAGACAGCTCTTACAGTGGCTACAGTTTCACCCTTCCCCAAAGGAAGCCCTGTAGGAAGCCCTGTGATCCTGAAGATGCCCACTGACCTGCAACCAACAGAAGATATCTACAAGTTTACTTGGTTGTTCCTGGAAGTCTGGAGTGACATCTCTGGGGTGGTCCTGAACTATCTCCATCTTAAAGGTGGCTGGAGCTCACCTGATGTCACCTGATGACCCTCCTGGGTCACCATCCTTGTTACTTCAGGTAGGCCCAGCAGACTCTAGCCAGGTTGGAATATTTTGGGGTTCATACTGATGCCAGATCTGTGCTTCTGACTCTCTTGAAAACATTACTTCTTCTGCCTTGTGAGAGCTTTTTCTCTGTCCCCTTCTGTCCCCAACAACTTCATGACTGGGTGACTCAGTTTGCATCTGAACACGAGGCCTGCAGTGCCACAGGAGTCCTTGGGCAATGAGGAGGAGATAATAGTCCTTCCTTGAAGGACTTGGAGAGGGAGAAGGAGAATCCAGATTCTCCACAGGGAAATTTTCAGAACCCTTGTTCCACAATTATTATTTGTTAACATTTTGAGTAGCAGTTCATTTCAGGAAGGAAAAAAAAAAAACAACACATGTTGAAATGCCAAAATTTTCCATAGATTTTGCTCTGCACTAAATAAATCTGGGAGCAAAAAGCATTACTGCATTTCAGAAATATTCTTGGAATAACCCGGTATAGAACATTATAACTTCCAGCTGCTCATCAGAGTTGTGGTCTCTGTTAGCATGACAGACTGACAGCACGCTGAAGTCAGGCTGTGTGTGTTGCTTGAAATTACACCCTCCAACAATACAATAGCATTTTGCAATTGAAATTACTATGCTATGAACCCACTTTCCCTGTGGCTTTGATATGAAACACTGAACAGGCTTTTGACAGAGTCAAATGCTTTGTCTTTCTGACTCTGCGGCAGTTTGACTTTGGTAAAGGATTTCATCAAAGACATCACCCTGAGCACAGCAGTCCCACAGGGACTGATATGCAGAGCAGCCTGGAGGATCACAAAGGTCTGTCTCATCTTCTAACCTGCTATGTCCAGAAGTTTAGAAACTGGAGCGTGGTGATGGAGGCATCAGCCCCTGGCCCTCTCCAGCTGACTGAGAGCAGGTTTGTCAGTCACCTGCCCTTCATGAACATGCCATTTCTTGGGGAACGAAAGATCCCACCCATCTCTGACCTCTGCTTCTAAAGGTAAGTAGGACAATCAAATTTTCTTGTCAAGTTTGGCTCTTTCACTGTTTCTTCTGTGTTTGTCCTTAGCTTGACTCTCCCTGAGGTGCATGGAAGGCAGTGCTGGGGGCTGTCCTGATGTTGCTGCAAGAATGAATCAGCAGAACAACCCTGTTTGTCTGGCAGCCTCCAAAAACAGGACACCCTAGTAAATCAGGACTGCAGAATATGAAAAGGCAGCTCTGACTTTGCACGAAACAAGACAACTCAGGCCTATTTCACCATTGCTACTTCATGTGCATGTAAGTGAAGGGATGCAATTTTATCAAGCCCTGTAGGAAGCAGATGAGGGTGAAGAAATCAGTGTTAACCTGCCACTACCACTGCCCTGCTGCTTCCCAGTGCTTCTCCAGCTGAAACCACAGACCTTAGAGGAAAATGAGCTATGAAAGCTGATGCTTATTTATCATGCTAACAAAGTTACACTATTATTACATCCCTTTCATGTGCAATCAAAGATCTGCTGCCTCCAGGCCCGCAGGAAAACCAGTGTAAAGCCATTCTGTATGGATTTGACATCAAGGAAGGAAATGTCCTCATTCAGGACATGGCTTTCCTTTGCTTGAGCTCGTAAGCGTTGGTGAAGGAGGGGGTCAAATCCCACCTAATGTCAACAGTCTTTTTCCTTCAAATGACACAACATTCTCTGAGTCTAATGAACATTGTAGTCACAGCTATGGAGCCTGAGATGCTTCCTGGTGTAATTAGCAACTTCCAGTGACACAGGCAGCATTATGTGAACAAGAAATCACAAGCTGTGACATGCTTCACTTTTTCTATTTTCTGGTTTTATTACAGATAGAAGGGTGTTGCACAAAGCATCTGGGATCCGGGAACCAGCACAAAGTTTGCCAGCAGAGGATGCAGAGTTTTTCCAATTAAGAAACTGCCCACTGCCCTGACAAACAGAAAATGAATTAGCAAAGTCATCAGAAAATACCCATCAGAGAAAAACGATGCCTTGGCAGTGGGAGGCAAGATGACCTAATTTGACTTCTCTGTCAATACTTTTGCTCTTTGAATGATTCAGTTGGCAATTTGAATTCATCTTCAAACATTTTAAAGATAACACTTAGTAACTTGTGAAAGTTACACCACGTGTTGTGCCTCTCACTGGTTACTCTGCAGCTCCAGTACTTGGAGCCCCTCATTCCCTGCACAGGCTCTGATGGGAACCCCAGACAGAGCTCTGGCAGCAGCTGAGGGAGCAACAAAGAAAACCAGAACGGGGGCTGAGTGCACAGAACAAGAAAACGCCCACCCCAGACAGAGTGATTATCTCCCATCTTATTAACTAATCCTTTTGCAGAAAGGGATTTGCCTAAAGACCACTTCCCAGAAGGCACCATTCCATCATTCATAACCAGTGAGGCTCACCTTGTAACGTGACTGATTTCCATTTCTCAGTGCACCTTAAACAGTTCTTACTCCACTAGAAAGATGCAGTCAGACGTGAATGAGAAGCTTGCCACCACAAAACATAATTTCCCATTACAAAAATGCTGTTCCCTCCATCAGAAGAGCAGCCTATGTCTTTTCCTTCATGCTAGAATCAGCAGTGCCCATGTGGCAGGCTCAGCTCAGACTCCTGACCCACATGGACCAGCACTCTTGTTCTGGAGTCAGGATGTGAACCCAGCCCTCGAGCCGAGGAAATCCCTGCAGGGCTGATGGTTGACTCTGCTGGGTCCTGAGGCAGCACCAAGCACATGAGCTCACATGTCTGCCATCTCCATCTTCCCTGGGCTTGGGCAGGGGAGACATCGTTCCAGCCAGATCCCTCCCTGATCTCTATCTCCCATCTGCTTTGCACAGAGAAGCAAAAGGAGAGCTGTTTTCCCAGCAGGATCTGAAGATGCCCCACTCATGACTGTTTGCCTGACAAGCATTTTTGTCCACGAGTATATAAACATGTGATTTAAAGAAAGGAAAATTTCCTTAATTACAGGGGGCATGCATTTTGTCATTGTGTAATTAAAAGCTTCACATCAGATCCAAGATATACATACACAGAAATATAAATAATGCATTCTGCTGGGCCTAAAGCAAGTGTGCAGTGAACACACACTGAACCCAAACTTCAATTTTCATGGTATTCTTGAACTAGTGCCCTTACAACACCTCACAAAAAAGATCTTAAAAGCAAATGGCAATTTGAGAAATAAAAATCAAGAATTATCTCTTACACAGTGAGTGGTTTTCCTTAAAGGTCAGATTTTAAAGCCTCCACTTCTCAGAAGAGCCCCCATACTCCTTTTACTGGTGCAAATAATTGCAGTGCAACCATTTATGCAGCAAGGCACTAGGAAAGATAAACACTGGAATCAGGATTTGAATAAATATTGCTATTAAAGTACAATGCTGAAACTTTTGCACATTTGCAGAATCAGACAAAGGCCAGGCCTTGTTCCAAAGAATTTTAATTCCTCATAAGGCTGCACAACCATATGGAGAGGTCCCAACCAAAACAAGGGGTTCACTCTAACTTCACTGTGGTCAGAGCACGCAGCCACGGGGCAGCTGCAGCTCAGGGCTGTTTGTCCCAGGAAAGGCTCAGTCTTCACGTGCTTGGCCCTGGGAAGGTCGGGGCTCAGCTCTCTGTGTGGAGCAGGACGGCCACCAGCTCCGAGAGCAGCACATCCCTCTCACGAGGGGCAGAAGCTGGCTGAGATGGTTTTCATCTTGTACTCAGTGGATCCGACTTGCAGCAAGGGGAGGATAAATTTCTTTATGCTAAGGCAGTCCCTTAGGAAGGTAAAGACCTAGTAGGCATCCCCTTTGTGTGTGTTTGTTTGGCCAGTACTGGTGGTCTTGCCACTGAGCGAGTTACAGAGGAAGAGCATTTGCCAGGAGAATAGTAGAAAAAAACTCCAAAACAAACTTGTTCTGGCTATTTGAAGGGATACTTCCTTCCTTAGCTGCCAGGCACCGCTGCTGCCCCTGCATCTGAAACAGGACAGCGAGCACCCCACCAGGGTCAGCACCGGGCTCTTCTCCTGGCACACCCTGGCCAGGGGCTGCTGGGCTCTGGTGCAGGCACAGCACCCGTGGTGCTGAGTGCCATGAAGGCACAACGCTGAGGCAGCTGCACAGTAAAGTTCACGTAAGAACACAATAACAACCCAATGCAACCTTCTCTGCTGCTGTTCTAAAGAAAGTAAGGGCAGACACTGACCAGCATTTTACTCTGCTGCGTGACACAAGGCTGTTGAAGTAACTCTTCCAAGTTTGCTGACACAGCCTGTTTATATTTAGTGCATCTTCTCTTCTCCTGACCCTTCAGACCTGAATAATTAGTCAAAAATTCAAGATTCTGTAGATTTTTCCACTTAGGTGGAGAAAAAACCGAGTGAGTTAATGACACTGGTACAAGCCCAGTTACAAAAGCTTCCCAGAGTGCAAAAGGAAGGAAACAGTCCCAAACCATTTCCTCTCTCATAACTTCAAGCCTCAGTCAGCCAGTACCCACAGACCGCCTCTCCAGTCCTAATCACAGGGTCATTGTTCTCCATGATGGGTCAGGCTCCATGCGGATTTTCCTTAGGAACCACCGGTCCTCGGAGG
Organism: Lepidothrix coronata; assembly: GCF_001604755.1. NCBI lineage: Eukaryota > Metazoa > Chordata > Aves > Passeriformes > Pipridae > Lepidothrix > Lepidothrix coronata. The sequence continues at coordinate 296,554 of NW_016690280.1, forward strand.
ACCGGTAGAGACAATGGCACTGTTTGCTTTGTGCAGAAAAGGTTGGAAAAAGCATAACTGACAACGTCATAATGCAAATATGTGGTGTGAGGAATCACTTGGTAGGAATGTTGAGCCCAGGTACCACGTACACTTGTTTTAGATAAAGAAATGAGCACTTCGAAAAACAATTTTAGTCGGAGCTCCAGTTCTGGTGCTGCATGATAGATTTCACAGGCTGCTGCTGCTATTAGCATTGCTGCCAAGCCATTAGCATTGTCTTGGCTCTCCATCTGTCCTCCGGGCCTCCAGTGCTTTTGAAATAAAGTTGCAATGGAACTCTCAAAGCAACACCTTAAATTAGCGAACACACGGAGCTTGTTCGTGCGGTTCGTCTGGTGGTGTTTGCGTGACAGCAGCACCCGTGTGGGAGCAGTGAAGCTTTTGTGCAGCAGACATCGCTCGTGTCGGGCTGCAGCGTTCGCCCAACCGCAGCGCCCGTGCAGGGGCCGTGGCCAAGCGGGATGAGATGCGCGAACGGCGGTTTGCGGGCAGCGCCCAGGAACCGGCGGGGGCAAACTCTGACGGGGCTGCTGTCGGTGCGCCCGGGCACAGCCCGTGTGCGCTCCCGTGTGTCCGCTCCGTCCCGGGAAGGGGCCGGTGTCAGGTCCCCGCGGCGGCCCGAGCGGCCCCGCCCGGCCCGGGGGACGCCGGAGCGGCCGCCCGGGCGGAGCCCGCCCGTGTCCCGCGGGCCCCGCCCCGCCCCGCCCGCGGCCCGGGCCCGCCCCGTCCCGCCCCGCCCGCCCCGTCGGTGCCGTCCCGCGGCGCGGCGGGGATGGCGGCGGACGGGCGGCGCGAAGACGAGGAGCTGCCGGTGTACCTGGCGCGGCCCGGCTCGGCGGCGGTGCCACGGCAGAAGCGCGGGGGGCTCTTCTGCAGCGTCGAGGGCGCCTTCGAGAGCAAGACCCTGGACTTCGGGGCGCTGCGCGTCGGGCAGCGCCGCGCCCCGCCGCCCTCCCGCCCCGGCCCCGAGCCCGACCCGCCGCCCGCCGCGGCCCCCGGCCCCGACCCGGCCGCTGGCGACCCCCGCGCCGCCCCCAGCGAGGAGCGGCTCCAGGACGCGGCCCCCGCGGACCACAGGGTAGGGGCCGGCGTTGCGGCGGGGCTGGGCCGGGGCCGGGACCGGGGCGGCGGGCGCGGGCCCCGCGGCGGGGGCTCGGGGGCGGGTCCGGCTCTGCTCGCCCCCGGGGCCGGCCCGGAGGAGCCGCCGGTGGCTCCCCCGGCCCGGCTGCCCGGCGGGGTCGCGGCCGTGCCCGGTACGCGGAGCTCCGCCCGCCCGCTGGGGTGTCGGTGGTGTCACCGCGGCACCGGCAGCGGCAAAGGCCGAGTGTCAGAGCCGCGGGCTCGGTTTGCTGCAGCTGCTCTTTTATACTTGAGTGAAAGAATACCTGTCCCCTCGCCACCGGGCATAGGAAAAAAAAAAAAAAAGTAGGGATTTTGGGGCTGTTGGTCCAAAGCAGGCGATCCTTATCTCCCATGGACACAAACTAGAAGTACCGCATCAGGAGTGAGGGGCGTCACGTTGATCTGGAAGTGGCAGTGCCGGAGGTATCATCAGGCACAAAGTTTCTCCACTTACATCAAACTGAAGGTGATAAACTGATCCATCCAGCTCCACGGGGTAGGTCCTTCTGCCAGAGGGTGAGATGGCTCGCTGTGCTGGTTCTGGTCCCATTTGCACCAGCAGTTGGGCAGGAAGATGGTTAAGTTAATGGTGTGGAGTGAATCCCCTGGTTGGGGTTTCAATGGGCCCTGTGGCTCATTTTTATATCAGGCAAGTAAGGCCACTCGCTGCTGCTGGTCAATGAGTTTGTTTGGAGCTGAACTTTTTAGTAGCCATCTTAAGGTCACTCGTTTTCAATGGTGAATGGGGCAAATTAATAAAACCCATTTTTGAAGAGGGAATCAAAAATCATCTGTGAGCACAAAGAGGTGGCATGAATGTCTTGGGGTTCTGCAGAAACCTCCACTTGGGTCTGGAGTGCAAACCCTGATAAACTGCAGACGTTTGTGATTTGGAGTCCTGACCTCACCAGCTAGAGCCTGGTGGGAGTGCAGCAGTGAACTGTGATGACTTGGCCTGTTCGGGTTTTAGAGAATAGCATCAGGCTGTCCTTGGTGTCTGCTGTCTTCTGTAGGAATGTCCAGCTAGGCAATGCTTGCTTTGGGCTTTCTTCATTGCACTTCAACTTCTTCAGCCTCTGCTTTTTAATTTCTTACTGGCATGCTTCTCAGTTCCTGTTCTTGAGCTTTGCTCCTTTACAGTCCGTTTTACAGAGTCGGGATTATTCCTGTCAGTACCAACCTTGTCCATGTGGTTTGAATAGCAGCTGCAGAACTGACCACTGCATTAACAATTTTATGCTGCTGCTTGTTGGAAAAGAAGCAGAAGCTCCCGACAGCCTGTCTGCAGGCTTTGCTGTGAGCTTTTCTTTATTAGCTCTACCAAAAATTTGAAACAGTCTTGTTCCCTTTTAAGGTCTTATGTAGACCGTTGTCTCTGGCATTTTGTAGCTGAGGTTTTTCTCCAGCAGTCCTCTCTTCCTGATGATTTCTGCCTCTAGATTTCTTCCTCCGAGGCCTTCCACCGGACAAGCATCAGGAACCAAACCCCTTTTGTCTACATGTCTGGCCTAAGAGGGTGGGAAGCTTCATCCATGTGTTCTTGTGTGTGCATGGCTAGAAGGAATCATATGACTCATCCCAGAGTAGGACAGTCCAGTGGGAAATGCACATTGTGCACACTGAGCCTCGCTGCCTGCACAGCCACAGGGAGTTTGCCTGCATTGGACTCTGCAGACTCAGAGCACACAAAGGCACTTTTGTCAAGGCAAATTGACCTTCTTTGAATAATTTCACAGATTAAGAATCAAAGAGAGAGCTCAAGTCGTCTACCCTTGCCCAAGCAACCTGTTTATTAGAGAAGCTGAGAGTAAGAGACTTGCCTGTGCCCAGGGCAGTAGACAGAGATCCATCATCTAACTTTTGCAGTGCAAAGTTTCTTTTTTTTTTTTTGTAACAATATTAACTACAATTAAAGCACCAACATTTTTGCAGGGACACAACTGCAGTGAATAACTGCCCAGTGATAACATGTGGTGTCATGCAGCTGGATGGTGTAGTACAGACCCAGGCTCATAGTTCAACCTCACTTTGTTCTATCACAGAGTCTAGTGGAAGGACAAAACCTGGGCTGTGTATTGGGGCACAGTGAAGCCACAGTGGAGATGTGGCTCAGAGCAGTTGGGGGCTGTGCCTTTGCTCCATCAGTGGGAGTTTGAGCTTTGCCAGTGGATTCAGGGGCAGAGAGTGGCTGTTGTTTGGGCAGGGGCTAGGAGGCTGCTGGGGGAGGCCCTGGCTATGAGGGGCTGCTGCTGCCTGCCTGTGTGGGCAAATGGGCTTCCTGGGGAACAAGAGATGAGCCTTTCAAGTGCTCTCTGCTCAGAGCAGGAGGCCCCTTTCCCTGGTAAAAAGTTTTGCTGCAGCAAGGGTTGTCATTGCAGAACACTTAAAATTTGGAGGAACAGCACTGGGAGGCCGCATTCTGCTCTGATCTGAACTATTTGCAGAGACCTTTTTTAACAAGAGTGATCTAACTAGAGCAGGTTTCCATCTGTAATAGCCAATATGGACTCTACCCTTGTGAAGTGTCTTGCAGTTTTCCTTGAGAGATGTCATGCCATTTGTGTAGCCAGAGTGGATTACTGTGCTCACTTTACTATAGTGAAGTCAAGGAGAGTTTCTCTGTAGGTCGCAGATAACACCCTCTGAATTGCTGTGGTCAGGATGTTCACCAAGGGCTGCTGATGTGTGAACAGGTACTGGAGAGCTGCAGCACTGGGCATCTGCAGAGGCAACAGGGAAAGAGCTTTACACTCTGTGCCTGGTGGCTGGGAAGAAGGTCATCCAGACGCCTGTGGTGGCCTCCTCCATGTGCCTCCTCACTGCTCAGCCGTGCAGAGACCCCATGTTTCCATCCTCCTGTTCAGTCACACAGGCAGGAGCACGTGGCTCGCTGTGCTCACCCCCAGACACTCCGTCCGTTTGTCCTGCTGCGTGGTTCTGCAGTGAAGTCGTCATTTCCAAGGCAACTGGCTGTGGTCCCACAAACACGGGATTGCGGCTGCACCGCAGGCTGGGGCAGCTCCGTCGAGGAGGAGGAGGAGTGTGAGGGAAACTATCAGGCAGGGAAAGCAGGCAAAGGGTCTCTCCCCTCCAGAAGACTGTTGGGAGCCATCCTTGGCTTTCTCCTGCAGGCAGCCAGTGTCACACGTGTCCGGTTGTGTGACACCGCTCGGGTTCAACTTGTGAAAAAGGCTGGAAAGACAGGCAGGGCTGCCTCAAATGGGAAAAAAAGCTTGGGCTAACTTGATGCTCTCTTAGTTTTTCTGACACTTGTAAAATGTGCTCTGACTTCTGCATTCAGCTTTCTGGTTTCCCTTGCCAGTAATTTATGGCAGGAGCACCAAGCCAACGGCAGGCTGTGCCTCACGAGGCAGCTTGGCGCAGTCTGAAGTTGCAGTTGTGCAGTGCCTTTAGCACAGTTTAAAATCTTGCATTTGTGGAAGGGATCCTCATAAAGAACTTTGATAATATTAATTCATCACCTCAGTATCACCCCGTTCAGCATCTGTGTTTTGGTTTTGCTTGCTCTTTTTATAAGACAATGAGTTACTTTATTTCTGTTACTTTTACAAACAGCAGGAACAAATCCAAGCCAGTGAACTAGTTCCCATAATGCAAATACAACAGTGAAACGTGTTACAGTTCATGGAGTTGAATGATAATACTCAGGTTTTTATTGAAAAAAATCCTCCATGTGTGTGTTTGTTTTTTTTAAGAAATCTGATGCCTGAAGCACAGTAATGAGTCAGTTCTTTGGCTGCTCATGCCAGTACAGAGGTTATTGCTAGCAGTTATGAAAACTGCAGAGTTTGATAACCCAACCCCTGTGTAAGAAGACAGATACTGGATTCTGTGGGAGTTACGCAGTAGGGCTAGAAGTTAGGGATTCATTTGAAGCGTTTCTGCTCGCTGCTTATGTTGTACCACAAAACTTACCCTAACATGGAAATAGTTTGATCTTTCACACTACCTTGTGGCGACAGTCCTTGGTTTCCTTCTGTCCTCGTTCTCAGCCCTGGGTGGTCAGGGCTTTGGAACTGGCTGGTCCCTGTGTGTGGGCAGTGGAGTGGGAGCAGGGAGCTGGCTGGCAGGTGTGGCCACCGGGGTACCTGGCCACCGTGTCCAGGGCACGCCAGGCTTGCTCTGCTGGTGCTTTGGAATGATGCTGTGAGTGTTATTCTATGTGATGTGTTCTTGAAAACTTCATGCTTTTCTAGCCATAGGCCATTGCAGCAGGTAGGAGAGGTGATGCTTCTTTTTATACTGTATATATTTTCTGAGGTTGTCAGAAAACCTGGTGCTGCATCAGGAAAGGGCTGTTTTCAGGAGCAGCTTCCAGAGTAGCTGCCATTGCTTCTCCTGTGACAGCAGGCCAGCCATGGGCTCTCTTGGTGCTTGGGGGGGTGCCCAGGGAAAACACCTGCAGCAGGACATGGACTTAGCAGCAGCGATGCAGCAGCATCTCTCTGACTGGCCAGTGAGACCCAGCAGGGTATGAGGGGTCTCTGTCCCTACCATGCTGCTGTAGCACGAGGCACAGTGATGAAGGGCTGGTTCCTGGGTGTCTGTGGTCCTGACAGGGGTGTTGGGGAGGTGTCACCTCCTGGTAGGTAGCAGTCAATCCACAAACATACTTTGGGAGCCAAACTGCATGAGCTATGTGGACAAGTCTTCTTGTTCTCACAAATTCATGTGACACTTGAGATTTGAGATTTGCAAGGCAAGGCTCGCTGCTTTCTTGGTTGGAAGAGGCTTCGTTGTGTTGGAAACTCCTCTAAGCAATTTTTATGAACATGGTTAAAAGTGTCAAATGCAAACTTCAGTTGGTTTAAATTGAAACTAAACATTGTGGTTTGGCTGTAGCAAAATAGTTGGCTCTGTCCAAAATAACCTTTTCCTTTTTATCTAAGATGTCAGTACCTCCAGCAGGCCAGAACCTCACGGCTCTGCCTGCCCAGGCTGGGGGGTGTGTTTGTCTCCCTTATGTGCAGCCACAAGGTGGATTAACTTTTGGGGGTTTTTGTTTCCCATCTGGGGTGTCTGCACTGGAGCAGGAGCTTGGAATTGGCTCAGCAGTTACGGCTCTATAGGAAAATTGAGTGGGGCTTAAAGGGAGGGTACACTAGTTGTTCAGTGGGCAGCTGGCTGCATCTGTGCTAGAAGTGACTTCTCCAGTATCTCTAGTGATCTGGAAGGAGAGGTACAACATGTGTGCAGGTGACAGTGATGTTGTGAGTGCCAGCTGGGAAGGAGCCATCCTGATGTGGTATGGAGGGCTCAGAGACACGAGCTGGGAAGGACAAAAAGAGATTCAGCTCTGAAAAGTACAAGCAAACAGACCTAGAGAAAGACTGTAAAGTGTTGATGCTGTTGCAAATGGCAACAAAATAGGGAAGTTTTGTGATGAGACCCAGAAAAGTAATTTTCTATGTGTGGTCTACTCTTGAGAGGTGGTCCAGGTGAGAGCAAAGCTGGTCACTGACAGCCATAATCCTGAGGAAAACCATGGTGGAGAACAGCTGGAGTAATGTGTGCTCTGTCACTTTATTTTGGGCAAAAGCTTTCCCTACACAGACCCCTTCCATTGTCATGTCTGCCAAGAGATGGAAGGTGGAGAAGGTTGATTTTTCTCCCAGGGATCAGTTGTTGGAGGTGGCTGGAGGAAATGGGAGAAAAACAAAAACCAAACATGCTAGCAGCCTTCCTGGAGACAGGGCTGAGAAGCTGGAAAATATAGCTGGACCTTGGCTCATTCAGCTGGGCTGGCTCTCGACGGTGGGTCAGATCCAGCAGCATCTTTCCCATCACTCTGCTGGGAACAGCTGAGCTCCATTTTACAGCACACAGATTTCTGTCCAGTATCAGATGTTTTCATACAGCTGAGGGGTGAAAAGAAGTGATGCTAAGCAGAGAGCTCAGACCTTTCTAGTCTTTGCTCTGCATGTTAAAGGGGGCGAGATGGGTGCCTGTGTTTCAGGGACTCGGGCTGGTCCATCTGCGCTCTGATGGAACTGAGTTGTTTCAGTGGAAGTACAGATGCTCACGTGCAGCCAAAGCTCACCCCGCAGAGGGAGCCAAGAGTGAAGTGGGAGCCATCTCCCTGCAGGCTTGGCATCAGCCTTTTGCCAGGAATGGCTGCCTGGGTGAGCAGCCCAAGCACAGCAGGAGGAGGGAGGGATGCCCCTGCCTGCAGTGGGAACATTTTCACTGTGCCTTTGGAGAGAGGAACCGGAGAGAGGTGATTCTCCACCAGAGCTGGCAGGGGTGAAATGTCTCAGACGGTCACTGCTGCTGCTGCTGGCAGCAATGCTGAGCAGAGAGACAGGGCCCCCGGCAGAGACTGGTCCTGTAGCCTGCTGGGCCAACCCCCTGGCCTCCTGTGGGTCGCTGTGAGTCACTCAGCTAACCCAGCCCCAGGAGAGGAAAAACCCTTGTTGAGCCACCCATCTCAAGGACACTTCATTGCTCTGAGGGATCAGGCTGTAATTGAAGTAATTGGCCTTGAAGCAGCAGTCACTTGTGTACACATATTTGCATATTCCATTTGACATGTTTGGTTTCAACCTCATTTATTTTTCGCAAAGAGAAGAAACAGCCTCTCCCTTACCTGGACACCTTCTCTACATGCCTGCAGGGTGCAGGAGCTGTTTTGGGGCCACAGGACTCCCAGCTTCAGTGCAGGGATGATGTTTCTGTCCCTTGGGTTCAGTGCCCCTGAGGCAACTTAGCCCCTGAGAACTTGTCTGCTGGGAGAGCAGAGGGGACAGTTTCATGCAAAGAATATGTATGGGGAGGAGGAGATGGTGTGCATGGGGACAGGCTGGCCTGGCAAATGTGCTGAACATTACGACATTTGAGCCCAGATTGTTCTGTGACCAGTGACATTCACTGAGCCTCGGCTGTGGCTGTCTGAGAACCATCAGTCACGGACGCGTAGGGCTACTTCTGTCCTTTGCACTGTCAGCAGCTCCAGGGTCCTTACAGATGGGGGTTGAGCCAGGCCACCAAGCACTGGCAGGCCACAGTCAGAGCTGGGCCTGTTTTGGTGGCAAAGTCCTTGTGGCAGCACGTGCCTTCTACTCCGTGTTCACACCGCTGGTGCTCCTCGCCGTGCTCCTGTCACTCGTGGCTGGCCACGAACATCTGGTGCCATGTTATCCCTGCAGGTGTTTCTGAGGATGTTGTGAGCTCTGAGGATTGCCATTTTAAATACCTTTTAAATTGACCATGCTTCTCATAGAGGATGTTTTGAAGCATGTGAGTAATGCCTCGCAGACTGCACCTGGAAGAGATCCTATGGAAAAAGCCTTTTTCCATTCTGAATGTTTTGGGCCCAGGGCAGCATGTTTGACTGTATTTGTGTGAGTGTCACATAGCAACCAGGAGGAAAGCACATCTCTTCAAACGAGGGGTCTGAAGTCACCGTGGCTGGCCAGCATCCAGAGGGCTGATGCAAGCTCAGCTCTTGAAACTGTCCAAGTGTTGAAGTCAGCAGCATCTGTCTGCATAGTCATTTATCTGTTATTAACTAATTAACTGCTGCTCTTTCTGTGACTGACTCCAGACAAAGTTACAGTGACACCACCTGGCATGGGGATCCTCTTAAACTTTCTGGAGAATGGGCGAGTGAAGTTTCAGAAGGTTTGGGGATAGGAGCTGAGGATCTTTGTCATCTCCCAGCCCCATCCAGTCTAATTTCAGTAGAGACCAGGACTTGTTCTTGAAGCATTACGGTGTTGTGACAAGAACAGCATGGTCTGGTACCTGATCTTCTCTCCCCATGCTCCTTAGTTGCAGAGGCTCTGGCACAGCGCTGCTCCCCCATTCCCTGCCTGGCACTTGCAGACACCCCCTGCCCATAGATCCACTGGGGAGGGGGTAGTTTCCAGCTGCCTCTTGCTGACTGTGGAGGTGCAGCAGCTCACAGGCAGCAGCACAGGAGCTGGGACAGGGAGGCAGGTGTGCCAAGCAGCCCTTGCAATTTTGTCCATTCTCACAGTCCTGGCAGTAATAAGTTATTGAGCATCTGCTCACTTTAAGCTGGTGAAAGATTTTTGGGTTTAGAATAAATGCATATCCAGTAAAACTCTCCAAGAGCTTCAGCGGAAGCACACATAGAATAACAGACTCAGTGGGTAGTAAAAGCTTTGGGCTGTGTTATGGAACTGGTGGAGACATCCAAGCTTGTGGTGAGGGAGGAGGGAGAGCTGCACCAATCTGTGTACATAAACCCTTGGGCAAGGAGAACAGACAGTTAACGCTGTTGTGACCCCCCACTGAACCTGGCGGCAGAGCAGGAACTCCTGACAGTCCATGCTGCTGTCACCCGCTTCTCCAGAGCTCAGTAGCAGTCTGAGTTGGGTGCAGTGTCAGGGGTTGTGCTGTGAGATTGCTCTGCCTGTGCACGCACTGGTGAGCAGGGTGCTCGTGAGGCCCCCGCTGCCATTGTTGGGTTCTAGGCCAGGAAGCAAACTGGAGGAGGGTTTGGGCGTTGGTCACCCAGGTTGGATGGCTTGTTTTTCTGCCAGGAGCTAGAAATTGGATTTACAGCAATGTGCGTGCCAGGTGTGTCTCTAAAATTTTTCTAGTGGAGAGCACACCATTGGCTGCTGCCTGGCAGCAGGATCTGTAGGAACATCTTGCTGATGGTGTTCAAAGCTCTGCACGTGAGCGGAGTCGCAGCTGGCCTGGGAGAGAAAGTGAGGTTCAGGCCAGCCCTGGCTCTTGGACATGCTGGCAGCACCACAGATCGTGGCAGGCAGGAGAGGGCAGACGAGTTTATCCCATCGTGGCACAGCTCCAGCTGGCCTGGTCCTGGCTGGCTGTGGGGTCCCAGGCTCAGCATCGTCTGTCTCAGCACACGCTGGGTACTCGTAACCAATTCCACCATTCAAACCTTCCTACCAAGGTCACAGCGGAGGAAAGACAAGAAATCCTTGGTGCTGCCAGAACCGGCAGTGTTTATGTGGCACACAGGATTCCTGCAGCCAGAGGTGTGGTGTATTTTATTATTTTTTAATGTTTCTAATTCTTGTGCTTGTGATAGAAAGTTTGAGGTAATGCAGGTGCACTCCAGTGGCCCAAGACCACCCATTCCATTACAGCCTCAGTCATTGTACTCGCTGTTGTTACATGGAAAATCTCGGCTGGTGCAGAGCCCTGATTGTGGCCATTCCCCTCGGGCCCTCCCTGCAGGCTGGATGCAGGTGCACATTGGATGGTGTTGGTGACAGTGGCGGTGCCTGCTGCCGGTGCCCAGTGTTGGTGTCTGGTGTCGGTGCTCAGTGCAGTACGTGGTGTTCAGTGCCTGCTGTCAGTGCCCAGTGCTGGTGTCAGTGCCCAGTGTCAATGCCTGGTGTTGGTGCCTGGTGCCTGCTGTCAGTACCTGATGTCAATACCTGGTGTCAGCGCCCGGTGCTTGGTGATGATGCCCAGTGCTTGGTGCCTGCTGTCAGTGCCCGATGTCAGTGCCTGTTGTTTGGTGGTGGTGTCAGCACTCAGTGCCTGGTGTGAATGCCTAGTGTCTGCTCTCCGTGCCAGTGCCCGGTGCTCAGTGCCTGCTGTCAGCACCCTATGCCGGTGTCACTGCCCAGTGTCA